>NC_036847.1:20589494-20773354 GCF_002910315.2 Salvelinus sp. IW2-2015
GCCACAAAGAAGCGTACGGCTGGCTGACTAATAAAGCCCAACTAATTAGAATCACCTAAACACAGGTGTAACAAATAAACACATAAGGAGGGGGAGGAAAAGAGTCAGTGGCAGCTAGTAGGGCCGGTGACGACGACCGCCGAGCGCCACCCGAAGCAGAAGGGGAGTCACCTTCGGTCGGAAGCGTGACAGTACCCCCCTCTGACGCGCGGCTCCCGCAGGGCGGCCGCCACCGGCCTCGAGGTCGACCCGGGGGGCGAGGCGCAGGGCGATCCGGATTGAGGCGATGGAAATCCCTCAACATTGAGAGTCCAAAAGTGCCCCCACCGGTACCAGCACCTCTCCTCCGGACCGTACCCTCCCAGTCCACAGGTCTGGGTACGCAGGCCCTCACCCGGCGTCTCGAGTCCAGAATGGCCCGTACGTATAACGCCGGGGACCCTCGATGTCCAGAGGGGGGAGAGGACCTCCGGCACCTCACCGTCCTGCAGGGACCAGCTACACCGGCCTGAGGAGAGACACAGTGAAACGAGGGGTTAATACGTGATAATAGGAAGGGAGTTGTAACTTGCACTACCACTACCACCTCAGTTTGCGTCTACCTCCCTCTCCTATGACTCTTATGCATTTGACACCCGAGCAACACACAAACATACAAAACAACATAGCAAGAGACACACCATACCTAATACAATCAAAGAGAGACAAAAAAAAAAGATGACAAGGAAATATATACAGATAGAACAGAGCAAAGAACAACAGACATCACTATAATCACACACAAAATACACAAACCGTCGCGAGTAACCCTCACTGCCGCGCATTGGAATTAACACGCTCTTGGCTGCTCGTACAACAGCGGTCCTTTCTTTCCCTCTTATACCTCCGATAGCTTGTTTGAGGTATCTCAGTCTTGCACGTGGCCACCCCACTGCCCTAGGGTCCCCGCACGTGCGAGAGAGGCGCATATCAATACTGCTTTCTACGTGAACAGTACGCCCAATTCTCCGTCTATTTGTGTTGTAGAGAAGATGCTAGAACAATAATCCCAGGCGTCCTCCACCGCAGGAGACCCTCCTCGTGCGTGTTCGATCGCGTGCTGATATGCGCGTGCACTATTCTGCACTGAATTCCGTAGAGTGCCCTGAGGCTCCGCCAGGAGAGAGGCACCCACGCATTATCTGCCCAACCACCACGCTTGCACTAAGGGGGACACTCTGATGTCCTCTCGCGAGTGAGTGTGCCTGAGTTGGAGTGTCGCTCTAGAGCATTGGTCTACATGTCGCGATCTCACTGTCATCGGAGCATAAACCCATCGGGAAATGGTAGCTCACTCAGGCCACTCTGCACGCCCAGCCTCGGTCCCTGCGCATGTGCCCAGATCAGAAGTTAAACCTACACGACCGCGGCTAAGAGCATAGTGAGTTAAACCTGTCAGAAACGCGTGTACACCAACATGCTTCACGTCGTGGCGTGTCACTCCGAGTCCCTCTGTGTGTGCTCTGCCAACACCCTGGCGATCATCTGATGAACAACATGGTCGAGTGGACCCCAGGAATTGTCATCTCTCTCTACTAACCCCCAGTGTGGCAGCGACTCCATCGTAACGGCCCTCCATACTCGGGACCATGACACTGTGAGCAGATACGAGCCAAGGTGTCCTCCCCTCGGCACTCCCCGGTGCCAGGTTAGCCCGGAAAGGAGCTGCCTGATTAGTGAGAGTGAGCGCGTGCGCGCGAGGTTCTGGCGCGTGTGAGTGACTATTCTCGGGCAACGGCAGACACTGACGTGGCAGTGACCTTAGAAAAAACCTGCATCTCAGCGAGATACACCAGATAACTTGTTTACTAGATGGAGCAACAGCGCGAATGGAACCCTTCGGATCCCATAAGATCTCCGGAACGGGACGATGTCTGCGATCCAGTCTGGGCTCGTTGGGGACGGAGGAGGGTGGTTGCAAACTTCCCTCTGATGCTCTGGCCTAGACGCGTCGGCTTAGCTCTTTTAGCGTTTGCCGGCAGCGATTAGGCCCTGAACCGGAGGAGCATCTCTAGTACACACAGTATGGAGTCAAGTCGCCGCAACACTATACGATGCCGTCCTGAAGACATCGCACCAACCAGAAGCCTCTATCTCACACCTCGTTAAGCGGCTTTCTTCTACCTGCTACCCACTCCCCGATAGCAGATCCCCATCTCGCGCACCCAAGGAGCTGCGGCCACTCCCTAAACGTACTCTGTGGAGCTCACACGGAGGGCGCGGAATAACAGCAAGCAACTATAAGCGTCCATAAAGACGCATTCCTCAGTGTCTCTTGAGGAGACACGATGACTTCCGCCCCGCCGGACCACTGAGGGACTCAGCCGCGGGGTTGCCGGCGACCCTCGTTTGCCCCCTATTGTAGCGAGGGACGCTTGAGAGACACCCAGCACCGTCAACACTTTTTACAGCCATTCTCTGTTCTAGAAATGCTTGAGTGTGGCAATCCAGAGGCGAAACCAGAGACAACCCTTCGAGGGATAGCTCACCCGTAACACACCGCGTGCGCACCCACATGCCAACGGGCCTCATCAAAGGCCTCGCGAGTGACCGTCTGCGTGTGCAACAAATGGCAATGTGGCAAGTGGGATATCTTACGGGTGACCTTAACTCTCTATTGCCCTCACAGTTGTGCCATAAAGTGCGGGACAGTGCGTCAGCCTTTACGTTTTGGGAGCCTGGTCTATAGAATACGTACAACCGGAACCGGGTGAAACAACATGGGCCACCTTGCCTGGCGTGGGTTCAGTCTCCTAGCTGCCCAGCCCGATATACTCCAGATTCTGGTGGTCGGTCCAGATGAGAAAGGGGTGCTTAGCCCCCTCAAGCCAGTGTCTCCACACCTTTCAGAGCCCTGACCACCGCTAACAACTCCCGGTCCCCCACATCATAGTTACGCTGCCTGCGTGGGCTGAGCTTCCTAGAGAAGAACAGCGCAGGGGCGGAGTTTGGGTGGCGTACCCGAGCGCTTGATCACAGCACCCACACCCACAGCCTCGGACGCGTCCACCTCCCTATATGAATGCTAAAGAGGGGTCCGGATGCGCCAACACGGGCGCATCCGTGAACAGAGCCTTCCACCTGTTTGAAAGCTCCGTCCGCCACTGCTGCCACCGAACCGCACCGGGCCCCCCCTTTAGCAGTGAGGGTAATGGGAGCCGCTACCTGGCCAAAACCCCGGACTCCTCAGATAACACAAAGTGGATTCTAGTAATCGATGGAGCCCAGAAACCCAAAATGCAAACGCGTGAGCCAGGTTCCTCACCTCTTTTTGCTCTTTACCCACAGACCTGTGAATGGTTACTGAGTCGAGGACCTATCATTTACTGCACCCGGCCTTAATGGCGTGGGCTCACTCTCCAACACATCCTCACCCGCAGTACATCCTTGCATGCAGACTAATCCCCACTAAGTCGGAGCGTCGAGGTCTTGCGATTCACACCAGCGTGCGTCACTCACCGCATATATCATCCATCGAGCTAGCTCCGCTCTTACCTGTGGCACCTCCTAGGCTGACAGAGGGATCTCTGCAATGCGCAGACTTTCCCCCCACACTCGATAGTAGATATATTTCACAATATGCGGCGGCTATCTGTACCACATATAGAGAGTCGACACTCATGCAGCACATAAGATGCAGCTAATGTTGTGACTTAACGGTCTGGTCCATGTGAAGAGCATAACCATAACCCGGTTGTACCAGAGACGCACAACCCAAGCGCGTCTCTGGTCTCACCACCGCGAGGTTGCGTTCGCCGAGTAGATGTAAATCAATTCTCGCGCTCCCCTGAGCCACGGTACATGCCGAGACAGTGCGCGAAAGCCTATCCCTGCTCTCTATCACCTCACAATATACAAAGAGTGCAAAAGTGCACACTGGACGGAGAAAGCAGACAGACTCAAGAGGACTCTAGCATCTCGTATATTATATCACTACCTATGTGTGTTCCTCCATTCCTGAGACGCGATGCTCCATCGAGTCTCATCGCTGTTTTACTCCACTCGTCTCTGGCTCTCCTTTCCCCGACATACCGGCACCATGGATCTGCTTGACCAGCCCTCCTGTGTCTGAACGGCGACTTCCTCATGTATTTTGTACAAGTAAATCCACTACAACTTCCGACAAGATAAAGCCACTCAGCACTCCGCGACGCGACACGGCCATTTCTGTGCCCCCATTGTGCTCCACTTTGCTTGGTGCACACACACCCAATGTTAATCGTCGGGCCTTAACCCAGACCGCGTTCCCTACACATCATATTACTTCTCTTATTGGCTCCCGATACCTCTCCCGATCTCACTCATCCCCCAAGGCAATCAGTAGCTACCATGTCAGAGACATCGGTCAATTCGCCCATGGAGATGTAATCCTAGGCCCTTACACGTTAAACTCTCTACCTGCGCGTCGTGGACAGTATGTGCATTTTAGACCTCTATTAACATCAGTATCACTCTTCGACGCAAACCTCCCATCCTTTTTTCTTCTTTCACAGCCACGACAGAACACGCAATAGAGAGCCAAGCTTTAGAGATGATACTAGATCGTGAGCACATTAGCCGTTGAGATTATTCGAGATCTCTTCTCCTCTTCTTCTTTGTGCGGGATTATTCAGTTGTAGTTTTGGATTTCGGGAGTAGATGTACGTATTGTTTGGTTCGTGCATCAAGTGTATTTTGGACTGGGTCTTGTCCTCCGTGTATGGGACATTTGTTTGGTACACCCAGTAATTCCGTGTGGACATTTGTTTGCCGGTTGTGCATTTAAAGCACCGTATTGAACTCTCTGCTCTTCCTGCGTCTGACTTCACACCCCCCGACACCCAGACCGTTACACTCATCTTTATATCTGTGCCATTATAGCGTATGTGACAGCATTGTAGGTAGAGTTGGGAGAGATGCTGTTAAAGTTAAAAAGACAACAACTAAGCATGACACATTGGGAAAATCTACAAAGACAAGGTTTCCCAACCCCACAAAAATGGTACTCATGGAGTGCTGGGAACATGAACGAAATCTGAATACCAGTTTTGGGTGGATAGGCAATGGCATGGCGAGAGGTTAAGGAAGAAGTTTAGCTCCTCTGTGGTTTTTCCTGCTATCCCACCTTGGTTGCTCCCTCAGCCAGTGATAGATGTAGGGTTGCTTGAGAGGGTAAGAGATGTTGAGGAAGGAGTAGATTCAGTTGTAAGTGACCATTTAAGAACACAGTACTATGCTTTCTTGAATATATTCACAAATGGATCTAAGGACCCTAAAACAGGGAGGACAGGTGCAGCTTTTGGTGTTCCTGAGTTTAAGGTCACAGTGATAAAATGAGCAACAGATGATTTATCTGTTTACACAATGGATTTGCTGGCCATACTCTTGGCTGCAGAGTGGGTGGAGGAGGTGAGGCCAGAGAGGGTAGTCATCTTCTCTGTTACCTGTGCAGCACTGAGGAACTTAAATTCATTTGTGTCTCGGAGCAGACAAGATGTATTGTATGAGGTTTTGCAGTGCATGTATATGGTGAGACAGATGGGGGTATGTGTGATGTTCCTCTCGATACCAGCTCATATGGGAGTAGAGGGGAATGAGGAGGTGGATGTTCTCGCGAAGCAGGCTCCTAAACATTCTAATGTTGAGATCGAACTGTCAATCAGTAAAGCAGAAGCCAAATGGCAAGAGTTGTGGAAAAGGGAGGGAAAGACATCTGTATAAGATCCAGGAAAAGGTGGGGGCAGGAAGGGCTGAGACTGACTGGGACACACTAGGCTCAATAGTACATTGAAATTGGTGGGAAAACATTCGACTGGGAGGTGGGATCATTGTCAGAAGGAGATGGAGACAGTGGAACAATTTCTATTTTAGTGCCAGCAATATAGGAGGGAAAGGGAGCGATTTATTAATAGATTTAAGGAAAAATGGGGTTGAAAAGCCTAGATGAAGTGAACTGCTGGGGATATCTTCAGTGGATGTACTATTTCATTATGTATTTGAATTTTGGGTAGGATTCAGACCTTTCCTGTCACTGGTCCACACTCCAGTCCAGTAAGTGGTAGTAATGCACCTTAAAGTTGGTTGACAACCGCCATAAAATATCCACAGAAGAAGAATCTTAGCACTGTTGAGGCTATAACCCATAGGAATCCCAAACCAGGTGACTACTTTGACAACTTTATAATGGCAGAAGCATGTTGGAAGCTCTCAATGGCACTGCACATGCTAAAACCACAGTTTCTAAACCCAAAGAAACAACATTACGAAACTTCCGGGAACGCTTGCAAAACAGACCAAACAGACTAGGCTGGGGTTTGAGAAGTCAATGAGACATGTGAAAAATACTTATTTGGTAATTTTCTCAAAATGTAATGGCACAAACTAATTAGATTCGAACCGATGTCTTCAAGGGATACTTTCGGATTTTGGCAACAAGGCCCTTTATCTACTACCCCAGAATCAGATAAACTTGTGGATAACATCTGTGCCCATTTAGAAAAGTAATATGGCAATATATTAATATTACTTATGTTTTACATACATTACATATGGAAAGTATTCAGACCCCTTGACTTTTTCTACATGTTAAGTTACAGCCTTACTCTAAAATTGATGAAATAGTTTTTTCCCCTCAATCTACACACAATACCCCATAATACAAAGCAAAAACAGGTTTAGAAATGTTGCAAATTTATTACAAATAAAAAACTGAAGTGTTACATCATTATTCAGACCTTTTACTCAGTACTTTTCTGAAGCACCTTTGACAGTGATTACAGCATTGAGACTTTTGGAGTATGACGCTACAAGCTTGGCTCACCTGAAATGGCGCCGGAGAGGATGGCTAATGTTTTACGTGCTCCTAACCAACTTATTTTGTTAATGTTTTTGCATTGTTTGTAACTTATTTTGTACCTAATGTTGCTGCTACCGTCTCTTATGACCGAAAAAAAACCCAGAACAGCGATTATTAACCACGAACTGGAAGAAGCTTTTTCCTTTAACGAGTCCGACGAGTCCGACGTGAAGGATATACTGCTTTCACGGGAACAGGCCCAATTCTCCGTCATTTGTGTGAAGAGAAGATGTAGAAAAAGGGGGTGGAGGTTGAGCTGCCTTCTGAGAATTCGTAGGCGAGCGAGTACCAATTAGAGTACCAATTCTATTGGCAAACATGCAATCATTGGAAAATAAAATCGATGAACTTCGAGCAAGATTAAACTACCAACGGGATATTAAAAACGGTAATATCTTATGTTTCACCGAGTCGTGGCTGAACGACGACATGAACAACATACAGTTGGCAGGTTTTACACTGTATTGGCAGGATAGAACAGCAGCCTCTGGTAAGTCAAGGGGTGTTGGTCTATGTATATTTGTAAACAGATGGTGCACGATATCTAAGGAAGTCTCAAGGTTTTGTTCGTCTGAGGTATCTCATGATAAGCTGTAGCCCACACTATCTACCTCGAGAGTTTTCATCTGTATTTTTCGTAGCTGTCTACATACCACCACAGACCAATCCTGGCACAAAGATCGCACTCAAAGAGCTGTATACCGCCATAAGCAAACAGGAAAACGCTCACCGGGAGACGGTGCTCCTAGTAGCCGGGGACTTTAATGCAGGGAAACTTAAATCTGTTTTWCCTCATTTCTACCAGAATGTAGAATGTGCAACCAGAGGGAAAAAAAACTCGAGACCACCTTTACTCCACACAGAGAAGCGTACAAAGCTCTCCCTCGCCCTCCATTTGGCAAATCTGACCAAAATGTAATCCACCTGATTCCTGCTTACAAGCAAAAATTTCAGCGGGAAGCACCAGTGACTCGGTCAATAAAAAAGTGATCAGATGAAGCAGATGCTAAGCTACAGGTCTGGTTTGCTAGCACAGACTGGAATATGTTCTGGGATTCTTCCGGTGGCAGTCACTGGCTTCATCAATAAGTACATTGATGACGTCGTCCCCACAGTGACTGTACGTACATACCCCAACCAGAAGCCATGTATTACAGGCAACATCTGCACTGAGCTAATGGGTAGAGATAACTCTTTCAAGGAGCAGGACTCTAACCCGCAAGCTTATAATAAATTCCGCCATGCCCTCCGACGAACCATCAAACAGGCAAAGCATCAAAACAGGACTAAGATCGAATCGTACTCCACCGGCTACGACTCTCGCTGGATGTGGCAGGGCTTGCAAACTATTATAGACTACAAAGGGAAGCACAGCCGAGAGCTGCCCTGTGACACAAGCCTACCAGACGAGCTAAAATACTTCTATGCTCGCTTCGAGGCAAGTAACACTGAAACATGCATGAGAGAATCAGCTGTTCTGGACGACTGTGTGGTCACGCTCTCCCCAGCCAATGTGAGTAAGACCTTTAAACAGGTCAAAATTCACAAGGCCGCAGTGCCAGACGGATTACCAGGACGTGTACTCCGAGCATGCGCTGACCAACTGGCAAGTGACTTCACTGACATTTTTAACCTCTGTCTGTCTGAGTCTGCAATACCAACATGTTTCAAGCAGACCACCATAGTCCCTGTGCCCAAGAACACTAAGGTAACCTACCTAAATGACTACTGACCCGTAGCACTCACGTCTGGTCATGGCACACTTCAACACCATTATCCCAGAAACCCTAGACCCACTCCAATTTGCATACCGCCCTAACAGATCCACAGATGATGCAATCTCTATTGCACTTCACAACACCCTTTCCCACCTGGATCAAAGGAACACCTACAGTTGAAGTCGGAAGTTTACATACACTTAGGTTGGAGTCATTAAAACTAATTTTTCAACCACTCCACAAATTTCTTGTTAATTAACTAACTATAGTTTTGGCATGTCAGTTAGGACATCTACTTTGTGCATGACACAAGTCATTTTTCCAACAATTGTTTACAGACAGATTATTTCACTTATAATTCACTGTATCACAATTCCAGTGGGTCAAAAGTTTACATAGACTAAGTTGACTGTGCCTTTAAACAGCTTGGAAAATTCCAGAAAATGATGTCATGGCTTTAGAAGCTTCTGATAGGCTAATTAACATAATTTTAGTCAATTGGAGGTGTACCTGTGGATGTATTTCAAGGCCTATGTTCAAACTCTTTGCTTGACATCATGGGTAAATCAAAAGAAATCAGCCAAGACCACAGAAAAAATATTGTAGACCTCCATAAGTCTGGTTCACCCTTGGGAGCAATTTCCAAACACCTGAAGGTACCAGGTACCACAAATAGTACGCAAGTATAAACACCATGGGATCACACAGCTGTCATACCGCTCAGGAAGGAGACACGTTCTGTCTCCTAGAGATGAACGTACTTTGGTGCGAAAAGTGCAAATCAATCCCAGAACAACAGCAAAGGACCTTGTGAAGATGCTGAAGGAAACAGGTACAAAAGTATCTATGTCCACAATAAAACAAGTCCTATATCGACACAAGCTGAAAGGCCGCTCAGTAAGGAAGAAGCCACTGCTCCAAAACCGCCATAAAAAAGCCAGACTACGGTTTGCAACTGCACATGGGGACAAAGATCGTACTTTTTTGAGAAATATCCTCTGGTCTGATGAAACAAAAACAGAACTGTTTGGCCATAATGACCATCGTTATGTTAGGAGGATAAAGGGGGAGGCATGCAAGCCGAAGAACACCATTCCAACCGTGAAACACGGGGGTGGCAGCATCATGTTGTGGGAGTGCTTTGCTGCAGGAGGGACTGGTGCACTTCACAAAATAGATGACATCATGAGGGGGGGAAATTCTGTGGATATATAGAAGCAACATCTTAAGATATCAGTCAGGAACTTAAAGCTTGGTCGCATATGGTTCTTCCAAATGGACAATGACCCCAAGCATACTTCCAAAGTCGAGGGAAAATATATTAAGGACAACAAAGTCAAGGTATTGGAGTGGCCATCACAAAGCCTTGACCTCAATCCCATAGAAAATTTGTAGGCAGAACTGAAAAAGCGTGTGTGAGCAAGGAGGCCTAKAAACCTGACTCAGTTTGACCCAAGTTAAACAATTTAAAGGCAAGCGTTCACTCTACTGTTATTCTGACATTTCACATTCTTAAAATAAAGTGCTAACTGACCTAAAAAACAGGGAATTTTTATTAGGATTTAACGTCAGGAATTGTGAAAAACTGAGTTTGAATGTGTTTGGCTAAGGTGTGTGTAAACTTCCGACTTCAACTGTATGTAAGAATGCTATTCATTGACTACAGCTCAGCATTCAGCACCATAGTGCCCTCAAAGCTCATCAATAAGCTAAGGACCCTGGGACTAAACATCTCCCTCTGCAACTGGATCCTGGACTTCCTGAATGGCCGCCCCAGGTGGTAAGGGTAGGTACCAACACATCCGCCACGATTATCCTCAACATGGGGGCCCCTCAGGGGTGCGTGCTCAATCCCCTCTTGTACTCCCTGTTCACGCATGACTGTGCGGCCAGGCACAACTCCAACACCACCATTAAGTTTGCCGATGACACAACGTAGGCCTGATCACTTTACACGAGGAGACAGCCTATAGGTAGGAGGTCAGAGTTCTGGCCGTGTGGTGCCAGGACAACAACCTCTCCCTCAACGTGATCAAGACAAAGGAGAAGATCGTGGACTACTGGAAAAAGAGGACTGCGCACGCCCCCATTCTCAACGACGGGGCTGTAGTGGAGCAGGTTGAGAMCATCAAGTTCCTTGGTGTCCACATCACCAACAAACTATTATGGTCCAAGCACACCAAGACAGTCGTGAAGAGGGCACAAAAAAACATTTTCCCCCTCACGAGACTGAAAAGATTTGGGTCCTCAGAACCTCACAAGGTTCTACAGCTGCACCATCGAGAGCATTCTGACTGGTTTCATCACTGCCTGGTATGGCAACTGCTCGGCCTCTGACCGCAAGGCACTACAGAGGGTAGTGCGTACGGCCCAGTACATCACTGGGGCCAAGCTTCCTGCCATGCTGGACCTCCATACCAGGCGTTATCAGAGGAAGGCCCTAAAAATTGTCAAAGACTCCAGCCACCCTAGTCATAGACTGTTCTCTCTGCTACCGCATGGCAAGAGGTACCGGAGCGCCAAGTCTAGGTTCAAGAGGCTTCTAAACAGCTTCGACCCCAAATTCATAAGACTCCTGAACATCTAATCAAATGGCTACCCAGACTATTTGCATTACCCCCCGCTTACACCACTGCTACTCTTATCTATTCATAGTCACTTTAAAAGCTCTACTTTTAAATGATGATCTCAATTACTTCAACTAAAAAGTGCCCCTGCACATTGACTTTGTATCGGTACCCCCTGTATATAGTCTCGCTATTGTTATTTTACTGCTGCTCTTTAATTATTTGTAACTTTTTTATTTCTTATACTTTTTTTAGGTATTTAGGTATTTTTTAAATTGCTTTGTTGGTTAGGGCTTGTTAGTAAGCATTTCACTGTAAGGTAGTCGGCATATTTTAATTTGATTTGGGGAGTTTCTCCCATTCTTCTCTGCAGATCCTCTCAATCTCTGTCAGGTTGGATGAGGAGCGTCGCTGCACATCTTTTTTCAGGTCTCTCCAGAGATGTTTGATCGGGTTTAAGTTCGTTCTATGGCTGGGCCACTCAAGGACATTCAGAGAAGCTACTCCTGCGTTGTCTTGGCTGTGTGCTTAGGGTCGTTGTCCTGTTGGAAGGTGAAACTTCGCCCCAGTCTGAGGTCCTGAGTCACCTGGAGCAGATTTTCATCAAGGATCTCTCTGTACTTTGCTCCGTTCATCTTTGACTAGATACTGACAAGTTGCATGATGCTGCCACCACCATGATTCACCATAGGGATGGCGCCAGGTTTCCTCCAGACGTGACGCTTGGCATTCAGGCCAAAGAGTTCTATCTTGGTTTCATCAGACCAGAGAATCTTGTTTCTCATGGTCTGAGAGTCTTTAGCTACCTTTTTGGCAAAAACCAAGCGGGCTGTTATGTGCCTTTTACTGAGGAATGGCTTCCGTCTGGCCACTCTACAATGAAGGCCTAATTTGTTGGAGTGCTACATAGATGGTTGTCCTTCTGAAAGGTTCTCCCATCTCCACAGAGGAACTCTAGAGCTCTGTCAGAGTGACCATCAAGTTCTTGGTCACCTCCTTGACCAAGGCCCTTCTCCCCGATTACTCAGTTTGGCCGGGGCGGCCAGCTCTAGGAAAAGACTTGGTGGTTTCAAACTTCTTCAATTTAAGAAAAATGGAGGCCACTGTGTTCTTGGGGACCTTCAATGCTGCAGACACTTTTTGGTACCCTTCCCCAGATCTGTGCCTTGACACAATCCTGTCTCTGATCTCTACAGACAATTCCTTCAACCTCATGGCTTGGTTTTTGCTCTGACATAAACTGTGGGACCTTATATAGACAGGTGTTTGCCTTTCCAAATCATGTCCAATCAATTGTATTTACCACAGGTGGACTCCAATCAAGATGGAAAACATCTCAAGGATGACCAATGGAAACAGGATGCACCGTAGCTCAATTTCAAGACTCATAGCAAAGTGTCTAAATACTTATGTAAATAAAGTATTTCAGTTATAATTTTTTTAATACATTTGCAAAAATGTCTAAAAACCTGTTTTCCCTTCATCATTATGGGGTATTGTGTGTAGATCGATTTTAATCCATTTTAGAATACGGCTGTAACGTAACAAATGTGGAAAAAGTCAAGGGGTCTGAATACTTTCCGAAGGCACTGTATATCAGGATTTTATGCTCATATATACAGATGGATCAAAAGATCCATGGACATGTCACACTGGGTCCGCCTTTGTTGTACAGGGAAGTGGTTTTGCAGCAAGGAAACGTATTACAGACCACCTGGCTGTATGCATTGCAAAACTGATGGCTGTACTGTTGGCCTTGTAATGAGTGGTGGAAGTCAAGCCAAACATAATAGATATATGCTCTGATTCATGTACTGTGCTGATGAGTATGCAAACACTTAGCTCATATAGCTATATGAGGTACTCCAAATTCATTCACGGGTGAGACAGATGGGTGTCCAGAAGTTTTTGCTTGGGTTCCAGCCCATGTGGGGGTGAAAGGAAATGAGGAAGTAGATGTGCTAGCTAAACAGGCCTTTAGGAGAAAGGATGTGGAGTAAAACATTTTAAGAGTGTCTCAACATTTTTAAGAAAAACGGAACTGGCAGGTAGGATTTACTTCCTCCCTGTCTCTGGCCCACACTCCAGTACAGTAGGTGGCGGTAATATACCATAAAGTTGGATGCCAACCGCAGATAAACACCACAGAAATAGTATGCGTGCGCACCACCTTGTTTCCGTCACGTGAGACGATTACGAATATGGTGGAAGTGTATTTCTTGAAGTGAAGCCGCAAAAGAACCAAAACAGACCGGGATATTAAGGAAAGTTGCCTGTCACGTCTTGAACTTCTTCTACCCTTTGATTCGGGTAAGCATAACATCCGAGGTGGAAAGTCCTCAACCACAATATTTAGCCTAAACACTGGGTCAGCCAGCCACGACACAGGCTAACCTGTCAGCTTTTTATTTAATTTATTTTTTTGTATTTCGTGCTCTTGTGTTGTCACGATTAGTTGTGAGTAACCCATTCATAAATGGTATAACTATTCATAAGTTGCCAGCTGATATGTAACACGTAAACAACACAAATATTGCATCCAAGCTCTGTATCCCGGAGCAGAACGTAAATAACATTTCGCTAGTTAGCAGATAGCGGAGTTTCAAGGTTGTAATTTCACTCGTTTTGAGTTAGACTACATCTAATTTAGCCACTCAGCTAACTAGGCTAAACGCGTTAGCCTTCTTCCTTGTCAAACATGTCGGAGATACCTACACTTTGCCTTTTGCTAATGTCATGCGACTGATGGTTAACATCAAATCCTAGCGATGGCAAACAAAATGCTATCATAGTTAGCTATGTTTATGTTCTCCAGACATATTGTTATTGCGTAAAATGACGTTGGGGTTCTCTTGCTGTCATCCAGTCACATGTGTTCATAAAGCATACTATCATTTCAACAACCCCACCCTTCCAATTTGTTTGAACTGAGGGGTGGGGCTGGGTAAATGTAGCTAACCTTTCACAATGCATTGTGGGTAATGATTGGTAAGGAAGTTGTTTGGCATTTATAAGTTGTATTCTTCAAGAAACAAAGCTCTTCTTGGAATGTTGCACTCTAACCAATACTTTGAAAACAAGTTAAACATGCCTGTGTGTATATTATACTGAACAACAATATACATTCAACAATTCCAAAGATTTTACTGAGTTAAAGTTCATATATGGAAGTCATTCAATTGAAATAAATTCATTAGGACCCCATCTATGGATTTCACATGACTGGGCAGGGGTGAGGCCATGGGTGGGCCTGAGAGGGCATAGGCCCACTCACTGGCGATCTAAGCCCAGCCAATCAGAATGAGTTTTTTCCCCCCACAAAAGGGCTTTTATTACAGACAGAAATACTCAGACAGACGATCCCGCAAGTGAAGAAGCCATATCGGTAGGTCCTGGTCTGGCATGGTTACAAGTGGTCTGCGGTTGTGAGGCTAGTTGGATGTACTGCCAAATTCTCTAAAACAAATTTTTTATTTTAGCCCATGAAACATGGGACTGACAATTATATTTGTGTACAGTATAGTTGATTTTGTCAGTTCTTATGTTAACTATTAACTTGGTAGTGCGTTAGCTAAACCCAAAGACATAACCTAACCCAAAAAACATTTAAACGTGTTAACCCTCGCAAGGCTGCAGGCCCAGACGGCATTCCCAGCCGCGTGCTCAGAGCATGCGCAGACCAGCTGGCTGGTGTGTTTACGGACATATTCAATCAATCCTTATCCCAGTCTGCTGTTCCCACATGCTTCAAGAGGGCACCAATGTTCCTGTTCCCAAGAAAGCTAAGGTAACTGAGCTAAACGACTACCGCCCGTAGCACTCACTTCCGTCATCATGAAGTGCTTTGAGAGATAGTCAGGACCATATCACCTCCACCCTACCGGACACCCTAGACCCACTCCAATTTGCTTACCGACCCAATAGGTCCACAGACGACGCAATCGCAACCACACTGCACACTGCCCTAACCCATCTGGACAAGAGGAATACCCATGTGAGAATGCTGTTCATCGATTACAGCTAGCATTTAACACCATAGTACCCTCCAAACTCGTCATCAAGCTCGAGACCCTGGGTCTCGACCCCGCCGCCTGTGCAACTGGGTCCTGGACTTCCTGACGGGCCGCCCCCAGGTGGTGAGGGTAGGTAACAACATCTCCACCCCGCTGATCCTCAACACTGGGGCCCCACAAGGGTGCGTTCTGAGCCCTCTCCTGTACTCCCTGTTCACCCACGACTGCGTGGCCATGCACGCCTCAACTCAATCATCAAGTTTGCGGGATGACATACAGTGGTAGGCTTGATCACCAACACGACGAGACGGCCTACAGGGAGGAGGTGAGGGCCCTCGGAGTGTGGTGTCAGGAAAATAACCTCATACTCAACGTCAACAAAACAAAGGAGATGATTGTGGACTTCAGGAAACAGCAGAGGGAGCACCCCCCTATCCACATCGACGGGTCAGTAGTGGAGAAGGTGGAAAGTTTTAAGTTCCTCGGTGTACACATCACGGATAAACTGAACTGGTCCACCACACAGACAGCGTTGTGAAGAAGGCGCAGCAGCGCCTCTTCAACTCAGGGGCTGAAGAAATTGCTTGTCACCAAAAGCACTCACAAACTTCTACAGATGCACAATCGAGAGCATCCTGTCGGGCTGTATCACCGCCTGGTACGGCAACTGCTCCGCCACAACCGTAAGGCTCTCCAGAGGGTAGTGAGGTCTGCAGAACGCATCACCAGGGGCAAACTACCTGCCCTCACGGACACCTACACCACCCGATGTCACAGGAAGGCCATAAAGATCATCAAGGACAACAACCACCCAAGCCACTGCCTGTTCACCCCGCTATCATCCAGAAGGCGAGGTCAGTGGTGCATCAAAGCAGGGACCGAGAGACTGAAAAACAGCTTCTATCTCAAGGCCATCAAGACTGTTAAACAGCCACCACTAACATTTAGCGGCCGCTGCCAACATACTGACTCAACTCCAGCCACTTTAAAAATGGGAATTGATGGAAATTATGTAAAAATGTACCACTAGCCACTTTAAGCAATGCCACTTAATACAATGTTTACATACCTACATTACCCATCTCATATGTATATATACTGTACTCTATATCATCTACTGCATCTTGCCATCTTTATGCAATACATGTACCACTAGCCACTTTAAACTATGCCACTTTATGTTTACATACCCTACAGTACTCATCTCATATGTATATACCGTACTCTATACCATCTACTGCAATCGCATAGTCCGTTCTGTACCACCACTCATTCATATATCTTTATGTACATATTCTTTATCCCTTTACACTTGTGTGTGTGTGTAAGGTAGTAGTTGTGGAATTGTTAGGTTAGATTACTGTTGGTTATTACTGCATTGTCGGAACTAGAAGCACAAGCATTTCGCTACACTCGCATTAACATCTGCTAACCATGTGTATGTGACTAATAAAATTTGATTTGATTTGACAGTAGTTTATGTGGAAAGATAGTAGTAGCCTACTAGCCTTGTCAATAAGAACCTCAGCGGCAGAGCTTTCCTGAGGTCGTGTACAGTTGCTTAAGCTGCTATTTAGCCTTTAATCAGGATCTTTTCGTCTAACCTTGGCAATACTTAATTCGTTCTCGATTTGGACGTCACCGGTATCTAAACTCCCAAGGCTAGTTTTAGGGGGAAAGTTGGAATTTATTTATGCTCTGTTATTAAATATGTTTTTGCTGCATGAAGTAATCCAACAAGACTAGATGGTGGTGTATACCTTGTCGGATTATTTCATGGAGAAAAATGTATTTTAATTTAATTAAGGAGCATTTTCTAATTTCCAACTTTCCCCCTGCAACTAGCCATGGGAGTTTAGAAGACTTTAGAAGACAAAAGAAAATCTCTCTTTTGAATAATTCAACATACCAGCTACAAAAGCAAATGTTACATAGCTGTATTATCTAGTTAGCCTTGCATTGTGTAACAATGTAACATAGGGTAGATGCAAAAATGGTTGAACTGCAGCTTTTAACACTGACAAGGGACTTGTGACTCGAGTATAAAGGACTGACTCGTACTCGAAACCTAGGGACTTGATACTTGATTAGGATTCATGGTTTATTGACTTGACTACTGCCATCCACTACCCTACTTCTAGCCCTGAAGCAGGACTAGGTTGAAACATTACAAATAGGCCTATCCTGTAGTGTAGGCATTCAGGCATTCCAAAATTCACAACCACCTCCCAGAGCCAAATTCACAACCACCTGTAWTCAACTCTAATAGCCTAGGCTGTGTTTCCACTTTTTTATTCATTTGTGCATTATCTGATATTTAGCTGAGGGAGGTAATCATTGGCTTATGGTGAGTCTGATCCTGGTCATAGCTGATGAGTTTCTGACTAGTGAGTTACCTGGCACACAAAGCAGTCGCTCACTGTAGGCCCAGGATCAGTAGTAATAAATTATTAACTCCGGGTACAGCCAAAGTTTGTTTGTCAAGAGCTTTTTCCTCTCATTTGCACAAGGGAGAAAGGCAAGGAACATACTTTTATGGAATATAGTGTATGTAGACACTGCTTCAAATGAGTGGATTCTGCTATTTCAGCTGCATGACAGGTGTATAAAATCGAGCACACAGCCATGCAATCTCCATATACAAACATTGATAGTAGAATGGCCTTACTGAAGAGCTTAGTGACTTTCAACGTGGCACCGTCATAGGATGCCACCTTTCATCGGTTTGTCAAATTTCTGCCCTGGTCAACTGTAAGTGCTGTTATTGTGACGCGAAAACGTCCACGAGCAACATCGGCTCAGCCGCGAAGTGTTAGGCCACAGAAGCTCACAGAACGGGAACTGCGAGTGATGATGCGCGTAAAAATCGCCTGTACTCGTTTACAACACTCACTACCAAGTTCCAAACTGCCCCTGGAAGCAATGTCAGCATAATAACTGTTTTGTCAGGAGCTTTATGAATTGGGTTTCCATGGCCGAGCAGCCGCACGTGAGCCTAAGATCACCATGAGCAATGCCAAGCGTCGGCTGGAGTGATGTAAAGCTTGCCGCCATTAAACTCTGGAGCAGTGGAAACTCGTTCTCTGGAGTGATGAATCACGCTTCACCATCTGGCAGTCCGATGGACAAATCTAGGTTTGGCGGATGCTACCTGCCCCAATGCATAGTGCCAACTGTAAAGTTTGGTGGATGAGGAATAATGGTCTGGGGCTGTTTTTCATGGTTCGGGCTAGGCCCCTTAGTTCCAATTAAGGGAAATCTTAACGCTAAAGCATACAATGACATTCTAGACTATTCTGTGCTTCCAACTTTGTGGCAACAGTTTGGGGAAGGCCCTTTCCTGTTTCAGCATGACAATGCCCCTGTACACAACACAAGTTCCATACAGAAATGGTTTGTTGAGATCGGTGTGGAAAAACTTGGAATGGCCTGCACAGAGCCTTGATCTCAACCCCATCAAACACCTTTGGGATGAATTGGTACGCCGACTGTGAGCCAGGTCTAATCGCCCATGATTTTGGAATGATATGTTCGAGCAGCTGTCCACATTCTTTTGGTCATGTACTGTGCATTTGGAAAGTATTCAGACCCCTCGACTTTTTCAACATTTTGACATAAAACATTTACATAAGTACTCAGTACTTTGTTGAAGCACCTTTGGCAGCAATTACACCCCAAGTCTTTTTAGATATGACGCTACAAGATTGGCACACCTGTATTTGGAGTTTCTCCCATGCTTCTCTGCAGATCCTGTCAAGCTCTGTCAGGTTGGATGAGGAGCGTCACTGCACAGCTATTTTCAGGTCTCTCCAGAGATGTTGGATCGTGTTCAAGTCTGGGCTCTGGCTCAGGCACTCAAGGACATTCAGAGACTTGTCCCAGAGCCACTCCTGCATTGTCTTGGCTGTGTACTTAGGGTCGTTGTCCTGTTGGAAGGTGAACCTTTGCCCCGGTCTACTGTCCTGAGCGCTCTGGAGTGTTCATCTTTCCCTCAATCGTGACTAGTCTCCCAATCCCTGCCACTGAAAACATCCCCACAGCATGATGCTGCCTCCATGCTTCACCGTAGGGATGGAGCCAGGTTTCCTCCAGACGTGACTCTAGGCATTCAGGCCAAATAGTTCAATCTTGGTTTCATCAGACCAGAGAATCTTGTTTTCTCCTGGTTTGTTTTGGCAAACTTCAAGAGGGCTGTCATGTGCCTTTTACCGTGGAGTGGCTTCCGTCCGGCCACTCTACCCTAAAGGACTGATTGGTGGAGTGCTGCAGAGATGGAAGGTTCTCCCATCTCCACAGAGGAACTCTAGAGCTCTGTCAGAGGGACAGTTCTTGGTCACCTCCCTGACCAAGGCCCTTCTCCCCCGATTGCTTAGTTTGGCTGGAGCGGCCAGGTCAAGGATGAGTCTTGGTGGTTCCAAACCTCTTCCATTTCAGAATGATGGAGGCCACTGTGTTCTTGGGGACCTTCAATGCTGCAGAAATGTTTTGGTACCCTTCCCCAAATCTGTGCCTCAACACAATCCTGTCAACAGCTGGACCTTTCTATATTGACAGGTGTGCCTTTCCAAATCATGTCCAATCAATTGAATTTACCACAGGTGGACTCCAATCAAGTTGTAGAAACATCTCAAGGATGATCAATGGAAACAGGATGCACCTGAGCTCAATTTCGAGTCTCATAGCAAAGGGTCTGAATACTTATGTAAATAAGGTATRTCTGTTTTTAATTTTAGTTCATCTGCAACAATTTCAAAAAACCTGTTTTTGCTTTGTCATTATGGGGTATTGTGTGTAGATTGAAGAGGAAATAAAAAAAAAATTGTTTCACTTTAAGAATAAGGCTGTAACGTAGCAATATATGGAAAAAGCCAAGGGGTCTGAATGCACTGTAGTGTACATTATGCACAGTGAGGTAACCACAAACCAGGAATGAGGACTAGCCTATGATTCCTGGTGCTACTTTCGCCTTTTTGATTTTCCCTAGAAAGTTAGTTGTGGGGTGGTATCACACTCGAGGCATTTTCCAGAGAACAGTTATTTGTAAATGGGCAATTCCACAGTAACAGACGGACACTGGGACTTTTTCACTTTAAAATACATTTCAAACAAACCAATGATTGCCAAGTTAAACAAACCATACTATGCATAAGGACTACCTTCAACAATTTCCACTGAGATTTTTACAAAACCACATTCACTTCAAGAACAGTGCAGATGCAAAGTTGGGTAATAGAATGAGGACACAAACAGCACAAACCGTCATTCTGTTATCAAACTTTGTATCTGCAATGTTCTTCAAAGTAGTCCTTGTGCATAGAGTTGTATGGTTTCTTTAACTTTGCAATTGTTTTTGTTTGACATTCATTTTAAAGTGACACATCTGAATCTGTCACTTTGTTACTGTAGAATTACCTAAATGACTCTTAGGAATCTTATAACTATACATCTGTGCTCGGTAAGTTTGACGCCGACTTCCATGTACTTATAGAGAAGACTAGCCTAGTCAGAGAATGGTAGGTACAAGCATAACCGTATTACACCTTTTAACTAATAGCAATATCATTTCATTACCATTCAAAAGAGGTCTGTGTTAGTTGCTGGGTGGTAATAGTGTAACTAACAGAATGCTGACCATGATATTTTGTTGTTCCATTACAATCAGATAAGCTCACTGTAATATCATAAAGCATCTCTCACAATGCAGTGAACACAAATATTATGTCTAGAGAGAGGATAGAAAGGCTGGAACTTGCATTGCATGGAATGTGCGTTGGGCCATTGAATGGTTGACTGAGTGTGGTGTTTGTTGCAGGTATGTCATGGCCTCCAGCATTGCTAAACCAGGCCCTGGGAATGGCTACCCCATGAAGGCACAACTGCAAATTATGGGTAGGTTCTTAATCCTGAATCCTTGTCATTTATTTTGGGTGTTGAAGGGCTTAGTCCATACCAAACATAGGAAATGCTCTCTCAGGGTGTGGGCGATGTTCATAAAACAGAATTGACCCGAAGTGCCCTATAATATAGTAATATATGTCATTTGGCAGATGCTTTTATCAAAAGCGACTTAGTCATGTGTGCATACATTTTTATGTATGGGTGGCGAAATCGAACCCACTACCCAGGCGTTGCAAGCACTGCGACTACTAACTGAGCTGCTGTCAAACAAACTTCTAACAGACAGTTTTCCTTCTATCTCTGCCCTAATTCACAACACTCTTCATCTCCTCAGTGCTATCAGCAAAACTGAAAGAGAACAAGAAGAACTGGTTTGGCCCCAGTCCATATGTTGAAGTTGCAGTTGACGGCCAGTCCAAAAAGACCGAAAAATGCAACAACACCCACAATCCCAAATGGAAGCAGCCGCTCACAGTGTAAGTTGTCATCGTGTTATTGTTGACAGTCAGTGTTGAGAACAAGGAACAGCCGCCTATTAATTTAACGAGTACAAATTCTCTCGCAAGTGTACAGGGTTGACTGAGGATCCACTCATGATTTAGTAGTGCCAAGTGCCAACACATCCACACAATCAATCCCTTCTTTATATAGCTCTGGAGTCTTACTCTGCAGTCCCTTCTTAATTTAAAGTCCCTCTCCAATTTCACTATGTCTTGGTGTGGAGAATTCAGAGCAGTTATACTATGGTTGAGTAAGCTGATGCGCTTCCATAACTGTCTTTTCCTCCAACTATTCAGGGTTTAAGTAGGCAGCTGTTATAGTGGGCATGGATACTTGCTTCTATTTGTCTCCATGCTAACGCTGTTTGTTTTGTCTTCAGATATTTGAAAATAATTATCTTTGACTATTTCGTGTCTGATAAACTCTCACCTAAAATGTATGCTATATTCCCAGTGAATTAACCAATGTGATCTTCATTGTATGTTTTTCTTTTATCTCGGCAATAGAATTGTCACTCCTTTCAGCAAGCTCATCTTCCGGGTATGGAGTCACCAGACATTGAAGTCGGACGTATTGTTAGGAATGGCAACTCTGGAGGTCAGCGAAACACTCAAATCCAACGACATGAATAGTGAGTGCCTTCCTTGTATCATGTTATGCATATCTTGCTTGGCTGTGTGATAAGGGCCTGTACTGTGTCTGTGCTCTCTCTCTTACATAACACAGCCACAAGCACCTCCCTCTGATTTGACTGTGTGATGTCACAGATCAGAGGCAGATGAGATTACTTCCCCTTCATAAAGAGTTCATTCAGTCCCCTGCCAATTTTCTAAATGCATTTACGACAAACCAGATTGAACATATCACACCAGTCTCCTATTTTGACAAAGCAGTAAACAATGACAGCTTAGTTTTGGAGTAGGGTAATTACTCTGTTTCTTATGGCTGTATATTTGTTTGACTCTCCTTGTATTCCTTTTACGGGAATGATCTCTCCATTACTTTTTTCCACTAGTTTGTTGAATATATATTTCATAAGGTGACAACAGAGATAATCATTGGTCATAGCCTATGTGGTATATATTCCAAGCAGTTCTTTAATGTCCCTCTTGTGTCCCAAACTCAAGGTTATCATCCTGGTGCAAAGTGGCAGGATGACTCAAAGTGCTGATAAAGGCTTTTGACAGACAAGGAGCTGAGTGGAAGGAGGCTTTTTATTACATAACCAATAGTGCTGGGAATTGCCAGGGACCTCACGATACGACATTATCATGATACTTAGGTGCTGATATGATATGTATTGCGATTGGATATTGTGATTTTATTGCAACTCGATATTCCAAACATATTGCTCACCATATACAGTGGGGAGAACAAGTATTTGATACACTGCCGATTTTGCAGGTTTTCCTACTTACAAAGCATGTAGAGGTCTGTACTTCTTATCATAGGTACACTTCAACTGTGAGAGACGGAATCTAAAACAAAAATCCAGAAAATCACATTGTATGATTTTTAAGTAAATAATTTGCATTTTATTGCATGACATAAGTATTTGATACATCAGAAAAGCAGAACTTAATATTTGGTACAGAAACCTTTGTGTGCAATTACAGCTGTCTCTTATACACATCTAGATGTGTATAAGAGACAGATTTGGTACAGAAACCTTTGTGTGCAATTACAGAGATCATACGTTTCCTGTAGTTCTTGACCAGGTTTGCACCTGTCTCTTATACACATCTAGATGTGTATAAGAGACAGGAGTGTGTGTTTCGGGTCGTTGTCATGCTGGAAGAACCAGCCACGACCCATCTTCAATGCTCTTACTGAGGGAAGGAGGTTGTTGGCCAAGATCTCGCGATACATGGCCCCATCCATCCTCCCCTCAATACGGTGCAGTCGTCCTGTCCCCTTTGCAGAAAAGCATCCCCAAAGAATGATGTTTCCACCTCCATGCTTCACGGTTGGGATGGTGTTCTTGGGGTTGTACTCATCCTTCTTCTTCCTCCAAACACGGCGAGTGGAGTTTAGACCAAAAAGCTCTATTTTTGTCTCATCAGACCACATGACCTTCTCCCATTCCTCCTCTGGATCATCCAGATGGTCATTGGCAAACTTCAGACGGGCCTGGACATGCGCTGGCTTGAGCAGGGGGATCTTGCGTGCGCTGCAGGATTTTAATCCATGACGGCATGGTGTGTTACTAATGGTTTTCTTTGAGACTGTGGTCCCAGCTCTCTTCAGGTTATTGACCAGGTCCTGCCGTGTAGTTCTGGGCTGATCCCTCACCTTCCTCATGATCATTGATGCCCCACGAGGTGAGATCTTGCATGGAGCCCCAGACCGAGGGTGATTGACCGTCATCTTGAACTTCTTCCATTTTCTAATAATTGCGCCAACAGTTGTTGCCTTCTCACCAAGCTGCTTGCCTATTGTCCTGTAGCCCATCCCAGCCTTGTGCAGGTCTACAATTGTATCCCTGATGTCCTTACACAGCTCTCTGGTCTTGGCCATTGTGGAGAGGTTGGAGTCTGTTTGATTGAGTGTGTGGACAGGTGTCTTTTATACAGCTAACGAGTTCAAACAGGTGCAGTTAATACAGGTAATGAGTGAAGAACAGGAGGGCTTCTTAAAGAAAAACTAACAGGTCTGTGAGAGCCGGAATTCTTACTGGTTGGTAGGTGATCAAATACTTATGTCATGCAATAAATTGCAAATTAATTACTTAAAAATCATACAATGTGATTTTCTGGATTTTTGTTTTAGATTCCGTCTCTCACAGTTGAAGTGTACCTATGATAAAAATTACAGACCTCTACATGCTTTGTAAGTAGGAAAACCTGCAAAATCGGCAGTGTATCAAATACTTGTTCTCCCCACTGTATATGTCTGCTGCAGAGGGACAAGAGGGAGCCATGAGAAAATACGTTTTCATCAGTCATGGAAATTAAAGTGCAGAAAACAAATTGGCTCCCTATTTAAAAAGAAGATGACCAAGCTATGAAGGAAAAATACTATAGTTTTGGTGCAGATACAGCCAACTAGCGCAAACATAATATTCAGCTTGACAATACGATATTTTGTCAAAAATAATATCCCGATTTGTAACTAGATTCTTTCCCCCATCTCTGATAACCAATGATTTTGTTCCATGGTGTTTTTCCTTCAGTCTCTGAGGTGGTGCAGACCCTGCAGCTGAGTGCAGACAAAGACCAGACAGATGTGGTGGGGGACCTGTCTGTCTGTCTGGACGGCATGCAAGTCGACCCAGAGATGTTTGCCTCTGCTGCCGAGGCCAACAGCCGAAGTGCGTCTGCTCTGTGCAATGTTATCCGCACTGTTATCTGTATTGATTTATGGGAGAGAGTTATGGTTTTCCCAACCTGCCCAGAAAATAAGTTCCAGTATGTTCAGTTCACAACTCTATGTTTGTGTTTCTGATCTCAGGTACGTCAAATGGGGAATCGCAACACAACGGGGATCATGATGTGAGGTAAGCCTATTATTCCTGGTTACTGTGGTAATGATGGTCTTGCTTATGGACAGAGTTAATAGTTGACCTTGTGGCAGGCGGAGTAGAGACTGCTCTCCTTCTGTGGATGGTTTGGAGCACAGAGCTTCCCCAACTGGGCGTGCGGTCGCAGTGAACGGCACAGGGTCTCCCGCTCTGTCCGCAGGGGGCTCCAAGGGGAACCCTCTACGGCCCCCCAGGCCCTCCCGACCCCCACCACCCACCCCACGCAGACCAACCTCCTCTCCAGGTGAGTGGGTCAACCTCTTAGCCCATTTTAAACCAACACTAATGCTCCTGGGGATTTTATGACATGGTATTTTGCTTTATGCTTCGTTTTGTGTGCATTTGTAAGATAATGTGGCAGAAAACAACCATTTAGTGTCGTTTTCTCAAACTCACTCAATCTTTTTTCTCATTCAATGGTTTTCGGCAGCATCCTCTAATAGTTCCATACCAACTGAAGGAAGCGATGGCCCCAGCTCAGAAACCCCAGTCCGTATGCCTGCACCTGCAGTACCAGCCGTAGACCCCAATGCCCCACCCCCTACACACGACCAGAGCCAAGCAATAGCAGCCAGACAAGCAGCCAGTGTTGCCCCAGGCACCCCCAGAGTCCCCACTGTCGCTGCAGGCCCACTGCTTCCTGGGTAAGGGTCAAGCCATCCATGTTGATCGGTCTGGCAGTAACACTCAGTCAGTCAGTTAGTGGTGTCAATACAACTCTCAGGAGTTCATCTGACTGTTATGTTCTGTTAAACTGAAGATGTGAGCAAGAGAGCTGTTTGAAATATGTCTGCTGCGACTGCTTACCAACTGCAATTACCTGTTATTATTGCTCTAGGCTTACTTAGTCTCATCATTTTTATACTTTAACTCTACACTACCTGACGTGATTTGGATTCTAGCTTTTTTAACCGGTAGACTGTTTTATAAGT
Source organism: Salvelinus sp. IW2-2015 (assembly GCF_002910315.2). Classification (NCBI taxonomy): domain Eukaryota; kingdom Metazoa; phylum Chordata; class Actinopteri; order Salmoniformes; family Salmonidae; genus Salvelinus; species Salvelinus sp. IW2-2015. The sequence continues at coordinate 20,615,518 of NC_036847.1, forward strand.
GTTAACATTTTCTTTGAATCGCGTGTTGCTGTGAAGATGGGAGCAGAGGGTGGATCAGAACGGAAGGCTGTATTTTGTAGATCATGTGGAAAAGAGAACAACGTGGGAGCGGCCTGAGCCTCTACCTTCTGGGTAACTCCCCTTACATATCCTGTGTCTTCATACTCAACTGATACTCAAACTACAATATATGTTCTACATGCAGTATTCAAATGCATTTTTCCTACCCCCATACTAACACAGAGAATAGTGTCTTTGTTACTAGAGGATAGTAAATGCCAAAGCTCTTATACAGTCTCCCCTGTTCCTCTTTGCCCTGTGTGTAGGTGGGAGCGGCGAGTGGACCCCATGGGCAGGGTCTACTTTGTAGACCACATCACCAGAACTACCACCTGGCAACGGCCCACTATGGAGACGGTACGGAACTATGAACAGTGGCAGCACCAACGCAACCAGCTACAGGGTGCCATGCAGCAGTTCAACCAGCGCTTCATATTTGGGGTGAATGGGGTAAGTGGGAACTCTGACTGGTCAAATCAAGTGCTCAGTTCCTTCAATAACAGTACTGAACAGTTGTGAAACACTCAACAGATGAAGATTTTAAATAAATGGGGCAAGCTGCTATTTGCACTGTGTGAAATGATAATGCCATCAAATGGATTGGGTAATTTACAGGAAGTTTATTAGGAACAAAAGAACTAAAGGGGGATGCTACCTCACCCCTTGCTTTTTTTAGCCAAATGAGCTAGCTGGCAAGCCAGACATATTATCTTCCTATAACTGCTCTAACTATGAAATGTAATTAATTGGGCCTTGCTGTAGTGTTCAGACAATCTATTAGTGTTTGTGTCAGCCTTATCAGATTGTCTGCTTCTCTTAATTCTTTACATATTGTGCTGTAAACAGTTTCCCCTTTTTCAGTTGGCGATATTTAACCAATCTTGATCAGTTGACAGTTGAAATTCTTAACTTTGTTCAAATATTATTCCTTATTTTCTCTGGTGCACTGAAGCTCCAGGACCAGGTTCCAGCCACTGAGAATAAGCAGTTTGATCCCCTGGGCCCGCTGCCACATGGATGGGGTAAGATCTCACTCACTACCTCACATCGCACAGATTAATTAAATGTTTTCTAGAATTTTTCATGAACTGATTTACGTCCTCAGAGAAAAGAACTGACAGCAACGAGAGAGTGTACTTTGTCCAACACACCACACGGACTACACAGTGGGAGGACCCTCGCACTCAGGGGTGAGAAGTTCATCTGTGCTACTCTTAGTGCAGATATGTATTCTAACAGCTACTTTTAACCTCAGTGGGGGCTATCCTGGTAAGATTAGTTCAGCCCCTGGTTCTAGTACTCTCCACATGCCCATGTGCTGGAACTGAAGTGTTAATTCAGACATTGTGCAGATCTGTGTCTGACTCTTGGTCCTAGTGATGACAGACTCTCTCTCTCGCTCTCCCTCTCTCTCAGGCTGCTGAATGAAAAGCCTCTTCCAGAGGGCTGGGAGATGAGGTTCACTGTCGACGGCATCCCATACTTTGTGGACCATAACAGGAGAGCCACTACATACATCGACCCTCGCACTGGAACATCCTCACTGTACATTTACATTTACATTTAAGTCATTTAGCAGACGCTCTTATCCAGAGCGACTTACAAGTTGGTGCATTCACCTTATGATATCCAGTGGAACAACACATTTACAATAGTGCATCTAACTCTTTTAAGGGGGGGGGGGGGGTTAGAAGGATTACTTTATCCTATCCTAGGTTTCCTTAAAGAGGTGGTGTTTCAGGTGTTTCCGGAAGGTGGTGATTGACTCGCCTGACCTGGCGTCGTGGGGGAATTTGTTCCACCATTGGGGTGCCAGAGCAGCGAACAGTTTTGACTGGGCTGAGCGGGAGCTGTACTTCCTCAGAGGTAGGGAGGCGAGCAGGCCAGAGGTGGATGAACGCAGTGCCCTTGTTTGGGTGTAGGGCCTGATCAGAGCCTGAAGTACGGAGATGCCGTTCCCCTCACAGCTCCGTAGGCAAGCACCATGGTCTGTAGCGGATGCAAGCTTCAACTGGAAGCCAGTGGAGAGAGCGGAGGAGCGGGGTGACGTGAGAGATGGGAAGGTTGAACACCAGACGGGCTGCGGCGTTCTGGATGAGTGTAGGGGTTTAATGGCACAGGCAGGGAGCCCAGCCAACAGCGAGTTGCAGTAGTCCAGACGGGAGATGACAAGTGCCTGGATTAGGACCTGCGCCGCTTCCTGTGTAGGCAGGGTCGTACTCTGCGAATGTTGTAGAGCATGAACCTACAGGAACGGGTCACCGCCTTGATGTTAGTTGAGAACGACAGCGTGTTGTCCAAGATCACGCCAAGGTTCTTAGCACTCTGGGAGGAGGACACAATGGAGTTGTCAACCGTGATGGCGAGATCATGGAACGGGCAGTCCTTCCCCGGGAGGAAAGCAGCTCCGTCTTGCCGAGGTTCAGCTTGAGGTGGTGATCCGTCATCACACTGATATGTCTTGCCAGACATGCAGAGATGCGATTCGCCACACTGGTTATCAGAAGGGGAAAGGAGAAGATTAATTGTGTGTCGTCTGCATAGCAATGATAGGAGAGACCATTTGAGGATATGACAGAGCCAAGTGACTTGGTGTATAGCGAGAATAGGAGAGGGCCTAGAACAGAGCCTGAAGGACACCAGTGGTGAGAGCACGTGGTGCGGAGACAGATTCTCGCCACGCCAACTTGGTAGGAGCGACCTGTCAGGTAGGATGCAATCCAAGCGTGGGCCGCGGCCGGAGATGCCCAACTCGGAGAGGGTGGAGAGGAGGATCTGATGGTTCACTGTATCAAAGGCAGCCGATAGGTCTAGAAGGATGAGAGGAGAGAGAGTTAGCTTTAGCAGTGCGGAGCACCTCCGTGACACAGAGAAGAGCAGTCTCAGTTGAATGACTAGTCTTGAACCTGGACTGATTTGGTCAAGAAGTCATTCTGAGAGAGATAGCAGGAGAGCTGGCCAAGGACGGCACGTTCAAGAGTTTTGGAGAGAAAAGAAAGAAGGGATACTGGTCTGTAGTTGTTGACATCGGAGGGATCGAGTGTTTTTTTTCAGAAGGGTGCCAACTCTCGCTCTCTTGAAGACGGAAGGGACGTAGCCAGCGGTCAAGGATGAGTTGATGAGCGAGGTGAGTAAGGGAGAAGGTCTCCGGAAATGGTCTTGGAGAAGAGAGAGGGATGGGTCAAGCGGGCAGGGTTTGTTGGCGGCCCGGCCGTCAGCAAGACGCGAGATCTTCACTCTGGAGGAGAGAGGAGGAGAAAGAAGGTCAAAGACAGGGTAGGGCAGTGTGAGCAGAACCAGCGGTGTCGTTTGACTTAGCAAACGAGGATCGGATGTCGTCGACCTTCTTTTCAAAATGGTTGACGAAGTCATCCGCAGAGAGGGAGGAGGGGGGAGGAGGATTCAGGAGGGAGGAGAAGGTGGCAAAGAGCTTCCTAGGGTTAGAGGCAGATGCTTGGAATTTAGTGGTAGAAAGTGGCTTTAGCAGCAGAGACAGAAGAGGAGAATGTAGAGAGGAGGGAGTGAAAGGATGCCAGGTCCGCAGGGAGGCGAGTTTTCCTCCATTTCCGCTCGGCTGCCCGGAGCCCTGTTCTAAAACTGTACGTCACAAGATTCCATTCACTTGATATAAAAGCATTGGGCTACCACTCTGACTAAACCATTTTTCTTGAGGCCATATTTTAGACTAAAACTAAGCTGTATGTAGCAAACACGGTTCTGTTTGAGACTGTTTTAGGTCAAAACTAGACTGGTGATGGAAGTGTTGCTACTAATAACAACCCTTTGTGTTCTATAAATGTCAAATAAGGATGACTAAAATGGGCTGAACCGATACTGTACTGTCTGTATCTTTTAGTATTGTAATGAGCCACACCTGAGGGATGATGGTGTACTGTCAACATGACTGCTCTCTGTGCAGCAGTGACTTTGCTTAGCTCTATTCTCCAACTAACAGGAATTACCTGTTTGGTGCCTTTCACAGGACTGAGGTTATTGATATTTCCCCTCTAGCTGTTTCAGTCTGCTCACATGTAGCATGTTTTGGCTGAAATAATTGTCATTATCTAGCCATTTGTTATTTCTGAAGAGAGTAGTGAACACATACCATTGTCTGTCTGGGGTCTATGATTTGACATTATTGGATAGTTCTCATAAACTATAGTAAAAGCCAGGTAATCTGACAAGGCTGATTTGTGTTTTGGCCATGATGTGTGACAATGTGTGCCTTGTTCCTTCCCTCTTACTATAAAACAGTGAAAACGGGCCCCAGATTACTTACGTTCGAGACTTTAAAGCCAAAGTCCAGTACTTCAGATTCTGGTGCCAGGTAGGTGTCATGCCTTCTGAGTTTGAGTGGTTGAACATTGTCATTGTTTTTATGATCAACAGAACCACATGAATTCTAATACAGTGACCCAATTAAATGAAAATGATGACCTGTTATTTCTGTTGGCCCGTTCTGAAAAAAGTCACATGCTTCAAAATCACTTATGATTTCCTCTTCTTCTTGTCCAGCAATTGTCAATGCCTCAGCACATCAAGATCACTGTCACCCGCAAAACCCTGTTTGAGGACTCGTTCCAACAAGTGAGTAAACATCCTCCCAAATGATCATGCTGACACTGACATATGTTGTCCATATTAATTTGACTCTTTCCGTTGTAGATAATGAGCTTCAATGCACAGGACCTCCGCAGGAGACTATGGATCATATTCCCAGGGGAAGAAGGCCTCGATTATGGTGGGGTGGCAAGGTAAAGCTCTCATGTGCTCTTGTACAGTCATTGCACTCCAATAAATAATATGTCGTTGTAGTGATGAAGTTGCCTTTGGTCAAAGTTTCAGCTATTTGAATTGCCTTGTAAAATATCCTAGATCAGTGGTTGTCTACCAGTTATTTGACCACGTTATAAAGTATGGTGTTAGCTGGTATGGTGTTAGCTGGTATTGTGATGATTATCAATTTCTTCCTCTGTAGGGAGTGGTTTTTCCTGCTGTCTCACGAGGTGCTGAACCCCATGTACTGCCTATTTGAATATGCTGGGAAGGACAACTACTGCCTGCAGATCAACCCTGCCTCATACATCAACCCTGACCACCTCAAATACTTTAAATTCATTGGACGCTTCATCGCTATGGTAACTATTTTGAGTTACTAAGTTCAACTTTTTCTAATGCAATGTGATCTGTTTGCAAGTGCAAAGATCTGATGCAGTTCTATATTTTTAGATGTTAACTTCCTGATCTCTTTTCCCAGGCTCTTTTTCATGGGAAGTTCATTGACACAGGCTTCTCGCTGCCGTTCTACAAGCGCATGCTGAACAAGCCATGGGCACTGAAAGATCTTGAGTCCATTGACACAGAATTCTACAATTCTCTTATCTGGATTAAGTGAGTCTTCTGCGGAAGCTGTACTGATATTAACTTTGGTTGTAACGGATGTTAATGTTTGTTCAATGTTTTGGTCCCATTTTTCTTAACACAGAAAACAACAACTCTTTCATTAAGTCGCTGACACATGTCTTTGTCATCTTTTTGTGTACTTTAGGGAGAATGACATCGAGGAGTGTGGCCTGGAGATGTACTTCTCTGTGGACAAAGAGATTCTGGGTGAAATTACCACTCATGAGCTCAAGCCGGACGGTGGCGAGGTCCTGGTCACTGAGGAGAACAAGGGGGAGTATATTAGGTCGGTCTCAGCGTATGGCCGCCTTCTCCCCTCTTGGTACCTCTGACCCCTTTTCACTACTGTCCTGGTGTGTGGTGCCTTGATGGTCTGCGTTTCTCCCCCAGGCTTGTAGCAGAGTGGAGGTTGTCCAGAGGTGTGGAGGAGCAGACCCAGGCCTTCTTTGAGGGTTTCAACGAGGTCCTCCCACAGCAGTACCTGCAGTACTTTGACGCCAAAGAACTGGAGGTATGGGTCTTAGTTTGGCCTACTTATTTACACCAGGTTCCCAATATTCACTCTGGTAAAGATCAGTTGTTCCAACGCATGTTCCATTGAACCAATTGTGACGTGTCCACTTCCTGCAGGTGATGCTGTGTGGGATGCAGGAGATCGACCTGACAGACTGGCAGAGGAACACCATCTACAGACACTACGCACGCAGCAGCAAGCAGGTCCTCTGGTTCTGGCAGGTCAGTGTTACTCCTCACCTGTGCTACAGTCAGATGCCACATCTCCTCAGTATCATTATATTCAGATCACGCGCGAAAGAACATGCCTGGACATGCTGTACCCTCCTGTACTTTCCTTCCAGCTCATCAAAGAGATGGACAACGAGAAGCGGATGAGGCTCCTCCAGTTCGTCACAGGCACCTGTCGCCTTCCTGTTGGAGGCTTTGCTGACCTATTGGGTAAGTTTGAGGCTGTTCCTTCCCCTCATGGGCGGATGACAAATACAATCTGCAGAGGTAAAAGATAATGAAACATAACATTGTGCCCTTTTTACCTGTAAATAGATGGGTTAGTGACTTACATATTTGGTTTCGTAGGGAGCAATGGCCCGCAGAAGTTCTGCATTGAGAAGGTGGGAAAGGAGAACTGGCTGCCCAGAAGTCACACCTGGTGAGTACTGTATGGAAGAGTCAAGGTTAAAACAGAGTAAAGGCTTCATTCGACAGATAAAGAACCTGCCCCTCTTTCCCCCTTTTCTAGCTTCAATCGATTGGATCTGCCTCCTTACAAAAGCTATGAGCAGCTGAAGGAGAAATTGATGTTTGCGATTGAAGAGACTGAGGGCTTTGGGCAGGAGTGATCTAGCAACCGATCGATAGACACAGGAGTGTGGTCTTCGTTTGTCAGTGTTTAAGCCAGGGAGCCTCTCTAAGACTGGCGTCTGTGTAAGCGTGTTTGTGCGTGCGTGCTGTTGAAGGGAGAGACCTTGCTCTAAAATATTGGAAGCATATTAGAGGTGGTTATTGATCCACAAGAGTAAACTGCTCCCGTCTCATAGAATGTGTGCCCCTCCCCTCATGTATTAATGCTGGAAACTCACCCTTAATAACATCATATCATATATGGGACAGGGTTATCAGCAGCATCGGTCCCACCACTATTTCTGACTAGCCCATCACTGACTTTGAGGAAAATGTTGTAATTTCATCAGAAAAATTACAAATTAAAAAATTAAAAAATCTTGTCTGATAAGACAATGGCCAGATCCAGAAGGTGCACTGCACATGCTTTAAAATAGAACAGTTCTTCCGTTCAAGGCTCCTTAGCATTTATCTGTGAATCAATAAAATATTGCACGGGACAATATTGGCGCCTACATTTATAAAGGTACATGGATGTGGCTCTACTATGACCCTAGTTTTATAGGGCATTGTGACATGATAAAATGTAATCTCTTTAAGTTTTCGGGAATAGGAAGTGTGAAATGTTTGTGTCCAGAATATTGCCTTGATGTCTTGGCTGATTTGAGATTTAACCAAGTTGTGTGCTAAGGTTGTGCCTGTGAAGACTAAAACAGGTAGCTTTTAAAAGAGATTTTTAACAAACTGATTTATCCATTTTATATTAATGGGAGATGTTTATCTGGCCGTGGCAAAGGCATGGGAACGTCGGTGAGAATACATTTTGTTTGTTTTTCTGGGTTGATTTTGAATGGAAATCCTAGGGAAGTTGATGTGTAAATAATGATCATTTATGGTGCATTGCAAATAAAAAGTCAGCTCCTATTTTTGTCTCCAGATTTATCCTTAATGCAACTTAAACTGCTCTCCCTGTATATGAAACCATGTAAATTGTGTTAATAACAAATTAATTTCATTTTGTAAAATAAAAATGGCGTTAGTAATAAGGGGTGTATTGTGAAACGCCATTTGAAAAAAATGTTCCCCCCTGTTTTGATTTATATGTACATTATGAATTTGTGTAAAAAAATATATATAAAAAAATATCAAATTCTATGGGTTTAGTGTTTTCCTTTTGTGGTGTTACTGTGGTAGTGACGTCTGAAAACTAAACAATCTAGTTAAACGAGTGAAACGGCTTCAAATCATGGCTATCCATTTTGAATAGTTTCATTTTCATTTGAGCTAAATGCAGCGTATTATACATAGAGTGCATGCCTTAAGATTCATTCATAGAATGTTATATACAAAAATAGAATTGGTACCTCCAAAGGAAGTCAGGAATCTGCACGATAGATTTACTGTACATGCGGCAGGTGAAAAAATAGACATCTGCGAATGGATGAGATACAGTGCCTGCAGAAAGTATTTATAGCCCTTGACTTTACCACATTTTGTGTTACAGCCTGAATTCAATATGGATCAAATGTTTTTCTCACCCATCTACATACGATACCCCATGAAAGTAAAAACATGTTTTTATAGATTTTTCCTAATTTATTAAAAATGAAATGCAGAAAAATCGAAATTACCTAAGTATTCAGACCACTGAGTCATTACTTTGTAGAAGCACCTTTAGCAGTGATTACAGCGGAGTCTTTCTGGGTAAGTCTTTAAGAGCTTTTCACACATGGATTGTGCAGCATTTGCCCATTATTCTTTTCAACATACTTCAAGCTCTGTCAAATTGGTTATTGATCATTGCTATACAACCATTTCCAGGTCTTGCCGTAGATTTAAGTCAATTGTAACTCGGCCACTCAACATTCACTGTCTTCTTGGTAAGCAACTCAAGTGTAGATTTGGCCTTTGTGTTTTAGGTTATCCTGCTGAAAGGTGAATTCATCTTCCAGTGTCTTGGAAAGCAGACAACCAGGTTTTCCTCTAGGATTTTGCCAGTGCTAAGCTCCATTCTGTCTTTTTAATRCTGAAAAACTTCCCAGTCCTTAACTATTTACAAGCAAACACATAAATCAAATGTATTTATATAGCCCTTTGTACATCAGCTGATATCTCGAAGTGCTGTACAGAAACCCAGCCTAAAACCCCAAACAGCAAGCAATGCAGGTGTAGAAGCACAGTGGCTAAAACTCCCTAGAAAGGCCAAAACCTAGGAAGAAACCTAGAGAGGAACCAGGCTATGAGGGTGCCATCCTCTTCTGGCTGTGCTGGGTGGAGATTATAACAAAGAACATAGCCAAGATGTCAAATGTTCATAAACAATAGTAGGGTTAGAGGCAGAGAATCCCAGTGAAGAGAGGGGAACCGCCAGGCAGAGACAGCAAGGGCGGTTCGTTGCTCCAGAGCTTTTCCGGTCACCTTCACACTCCTGGGCCAGACTACACTCAATCATATGACCCACTGAAGAGATGAGTCTTCAGTAAAGACTTAAAAGTTGAGACCGAGTCTGTGTCTCTCACATGGGTAGGCAGACCATTCCAAAAAATGGAGATCTATAGGAGAAAGCCCTGCCTCCAGCTGTTTTGCTTAGAAATTCTAGGGACAATTAGAGGGCCTGCGTCTTGTGACCGTAGCGTACGTGTAGGTATGTACGGCAGGACCAACTCGGAAAGATAGGTAGGAGCAAGCCCATGTAACGCTTTGTAGGTTAACAGTAAAACCTTGAAATCAGCCCTTGCCTTAACAGGAAGCCAGTGTAGGGAGGCTAGCACTGGAGTAATATGATCCAATTTTTTGGTTCTAGTCAGGATTCTAGCAGCCGTATTTAGCACTAACTTAAGTTTATTTAGTGCTTTATCCGGTTGCCGGAAAGTAGAGCATTGCAGTAGTCCAACCTAGAAGTAACGAAAGCATGGACCAATTTCTCTGCATCATTTTGGACAGAAAATGTCTGATTTTTGCAATGTTACGTAGATGGAAAAAAAGCTGTCCTTGAAACAGTCTTGATATGTTCGTCAAAAAGAGAGATCAGGGTCCAGAGTAACGCCGAGGTCCTTCAGTTTTATTTGAGACGACTTTACAACCATCAAGATTAATTGTCAGATTCAACAGAAATCTCTTCGTTTCTTGGGACCTAGAACAAGCATCTCTGTTTTGTCCGAGTTTAAAAGTAGAACGTTTTCAGCCATCCTTATGTCTGAAACACAGGCTTCTAGCGAGGGCAATTTGGGCTTCACCATGTTTCATTGAAATGTACAGCTGTGTGTCATCCGCATAGCAGTGAAAGTTAACATTATGTTTTCGAATGACATCCCCAAGAGGTAAAATATATAGTGAAAACAATAGTGGTCCCAAAACGGAACCTTGAACACAGAAATGTACAGTTGATTTGTCAGAGGACAAACCATTCAGAGACAAACTGATATCTTTCCGACAGATAAGATCTAAACCAGGCCAGAACTTGTCCGTGTAGACCAATTTGGGTTTCCAATCTCTCCAAAAGATGTGGTGATCGGTGGTATAGTCAATGAACTAATCACTGATCACTGATCATAATCTTGATGTGATTGGCCTGACTGAAACATGGCTTAAGCCTTGATGAATTTACTGTGTTAAATGAGGCCTCACCTCCTGGTTACACTAGTGACCATATCCCCCGTGCATCCCGCAAAGGCGGAGTGTTGCTAACATTTACGATAGCAAATTTCAATTACAAAAAAAAAAATGACGTTTTCGTCTTTTGAGCTTCTAGTCATGAAATCTATGCAGCCTACTCAATCACTTTTTATAGCCACTGTTTATAGCCTCCTGGGCCATATACAGCGTTCCTCTCTGAGTTCCCTGAATTCCTATCAGACCTTGTAGTCATAGCAGATCATATTCTAATTTTGGTGATTTTAATAATCATATGGAGAAGTCCACAGACCCACTCCAAAAGTATTTCGAGCCATCATCGACTCAGTGGGTTTTGTCCAACATGTCTCTGGACCTACTCACTGCCACAGTCATACTCTGGACTTAGTTTTGTCCCATGGAATAAATGTTGTAGATCTTAATGTTTTTCCTCATAATCCTGGACTGTCGGACCACCATTTTATTACGTTTGCAATCGCAACAAATAATCTGCTCAGACCCAACCAAGGAGCATCAAAAGTCGTGCTATAAATTCTCAGACAACACAAAAATTCCTTGATGCCCTTCCAGACTCCTTCTGCCTACCCAAGGACGTCAGAGGACAGAAATCAGCTAACCACCTAACTGAGGAACTCAATTTAACCTTGCGCAATACCCTAGATGCAGTTGCACCCTAAAAACGAAAAACATTTGTCATAAGAAACTAGCTCCTGGTATACAGAAAATACCTGAGCTTTGAAGCAAGCTTCCAGAAAATTGGAACGGAAATGGCGCCACACCAAGCTGGAAGTCTTCCGACTAGATTGGAAAGACAGTACCGTGCAGTACCGAAGAGCCCTCACTGCTGCTCGATCATCCTACTTTTCCAACTTAATTGAGGAAAATAAGAACAATCCAAAATTTATTTTTGATACTGTTGCAAAGCTAACTAAAAAGCAGCATTCCCCAAGAGAGGATGGCTTTCACTTCAGCAGTAATAAATTCATGAACTTCTTTGAGGAAAAGATCATGATCATTAGAAAGCAAATTATGGACTCCTCTTTAAATCTGCGTATTCCTCCAAAGCTCAATTGTCCTGAGTCTGCACAACTCTGCCAGGACCTAGGATCAAGGAGGACACTCAAGTGTTTTAGTACTATATCTCTTGACACAATGATGAAAATAATCATGGCCTCTAAACCTTCTAGCTGCATACTGGATCCTATTCCTACTAAACTACTGAAAGAGCTGCTTCCTGTGCTTGGCCCTCATATGTTGAACATAATAAACGGCTCTCTATCCACCGGATGTGTACCAAACTCACTAAAAGTGGCAGTAATAAAGCCTCTCTTGAAAAAGCCAAACCTTGACCCGGAAAATATAAAAAACTATCGGCCTATATCGAATCTTCCATTCTCTCAAAAATTTTAGAAAAAGCTGTTGCGCAGCAACTCACTGCCTTCCTGAAGACAAACAATGTATACGAAATGCTTCAGTCTGTTTAGACCCATCATAGCACTGAGACTGCACTTGTGAAGGTGGTAAATGACCTTTTAATGGCGTCAGACCGAGGCTCTGCATCTGTCCTCGTGCTACTAGACCTTAGTGCTGCCTTTGACACCATCGATCACCACATTCTTTTGGAGAGACTGGAAACCCAAATTGGTCTACACGGACAAGTTCTGGCCTGGTTTAGATCTTACCTGTCGGAAAGATATCCAGTTTGTCTCTGTGAATGGTTTGTCCTCTGACAAATCAACTGTACATTTCGGTGTTCCTCAAGGTTCCGTTTTAGGACCACTATTGTTTTCACTATATATTTTACCTCTTAGGGATGTTAATCGAAACATAATGTTAACTTTCACTGCTATGCGGATGACACACAGCTGTACATTTCAATGAAACATGGTGAAGCCTCAAAATTGCCCTCGCTAGAAGCCTGTGTTTCAGACATAAGGAAGTGGATGGCTGCAAACTTTCTACTTTTGAACTCGGACAAAACAGAGATGCTTGTTCTAGGTCCCAAGAAACAAAGAGATCTTCTGTTAAATCTGACAATTAATCTTGATGGTTGTAAAGTCGTCTCAAATAAAACTGTGAAGGACCTCGCGCTTACTCTTGACCCTGATCTCTCTTTTGACGAACATATCAAGACTGTTTCAAGGACAGCTTTTTTCCATCTACGTAACATTGCAAAAATCAGAAATTTTCTGTCCAAAAATGATGCAGAAAAATTAATCCATGCATTTGTTACTTCTAGGTTAGACTACTGCAATGCTCTACTTTCCGGCTACCCGGATAAAGCACAAATAAACTTCAGTTAGTGCTAAATACGGCTGCTAGAATCCTGACTAGAACCAAGAATTTGATCATATTACTCCAGTGCTAGCCTCCCTACACTGGCTTCCTGTTAAGGCAAGGGCTGATTTCAAGGTTTTACTGTTAACCTATAAAGCGTTACATGGGCTTGCTCCTACCTATCTTTCCGAGTGTTCCTGCCGTACATACCTACACGTACGCTATGGTCACAAGACGCAGGCCTCCTAATTGTCCCTAGAATTTCTAAGCAAACAGCGGGAGGCAGGGCTTTCTCCTATAGATCTCCATTTTTATGGAATAGTCTGCCTACCCATGTGAGAGACGCAGACTCGGTCTCAACCTTTAAGTCTTTACTGAAGACTTATCTCTTCAGTAGGTCATATGATTGAGTGTAGTCTGGCCCAGGAGTGTGAAGGTGAACGGAAAGGCTCTGGAGCAACGAACCACCTTGCTGTCTCTGCCTGGCCGGTCCCTCTCTCCACTGGGATTCTCTGCCCCTAACCTATTACAGGGGCTGAGTCACTGGCTTACTGGTGCTCTTTCATGCCGTCCCTAGGAGGGGTGCGTCACTTGAGTGGGTTGAGTTACTGACGTGATCTTCCTGTCTGGGTTGGCGCCTCCCCTTGGTTTGTGCTGTGGTGGAGATCTTTGTGGGCTATACTCGGCCTTGTCTCAGGATTGTAAGTTGGTGGTTGAAGATACCTCTAGTGGTGTGGGGGCTGTGCTTTGGCAGAGTGGGTGGGGTTATATCCTTCCTGTTTGGCCCTGTCCGGGGGTATCATCGGATGGGGCCACAGTGTCTCCTGACCCCTCCTGTCTCAGCCTCCAGTATTTATGCTGCAGTAGTTTATGTGTCGGGGGGCTAGGGTCAGTTGGCTATACCTGGAGTACTTCTCCTATCTTATCCAGTGTCCTGTGTGAATTTAAAGTATGCTCTCTCTAATTCTCTCCTTCTCTCTCTCTTTCTCTCTCTCGGAGGACCTGAGCCCTGGGACCGTGCGTCGGGGCTGCCGGGCGTGATGGCTCCTTGCTGTCCCCAGTCCACCTGGCCTTGCTGCTATTCCAGTTTCAGCTGTTCTGCCTGCGGTTATGGAACCGCCACCTGTCCCGGACCTGCTATTTTCAACTCTTGATGATCGGCTATGAAGAGCCAACTGAAAATTATTCATGATTATTATTTGACCATGCTTGTCACTTATGAACATTTTGAACATCTTGGCATAGTTCTGTTATAATCTCCACCCAGCACAGCCAGAAGAGGACTGGCCACCCCTCATAGCCTGGTTCCTCTCTAGGTTTCTTCCTAGGTTTTGGCCTTTCTAGGGAGTTTTTCCTAGCCACCGTGCTTCTACACCTGCATTGCTTGCTGTTTGGGGTTTTAGGCAGGGTGTCTGTACAGCACTTCGAGATATTAGCTGATGTACGAAGGGCTATATAAAATAAACTTGATTTGATTTTGATTTGATTTGGTATCAAAGGCAGCACTAAGGTCTAGTAGCACGAGGACAGATGCAGAGCCTCGGTCTGACGCCATTAAAAGGTCATTTACCACCTTCATGCATTTACCACATAACATGCAGCCACCACTGTGGTTGAAAATATGGAGTGATACTCAGTAATCTTATTGGATTTACACCAAACATACCACTTTATATTCAAGACAAATGAATTACTCAGCCAATTTTTTTGCAGTATTACTTTAGTGCCTTGTTGCAAGAAGCGTTCATGTTTTGGAATATTTGTATTCTGTACAGGCTTCCTTTTCACTGTCAATAGGTTAGTATTGTGGAGTAACAACAATGTTGATCCATCCCCAGTTTTCTATCACAGCCATTAAAAAAATTAGTTTAAGTCACCATTGGCCTCTTGGTGAAATCCCTGAGCAGTTTCCATCTTCTCCGGCAGAGTTAGGAAGGACGCCTGTATCATTGTAGTGACTGGGTGGATTGATACTCCATCCAAAGTGTAATTAATAAGTTCACCGTGTTCAAAGGGATATTCAATGTTTTTTTTTTTTACACATCTACCAATAGGTGCCATTCTTTGCGAAGCAATGGCAAACCTCCCTGGTCTTTGTGGTTCAATCTGTGATTGAAATTCACTGCTCGACTGAGCGAACTTACAATTATCTGTATGTGTGGGGTAAAGAGATGAGGTAGTCATACAAAATAAATAATGTTAAACACTTATTGCACAGTGAGTCCATGGAAATTGACTTAAGCACATTTTTCCTCCTGAACTTATTTAGACTTGCCATACAAAGGGGTTGAATACTTATTGACTCAAGACATTTTAGCTTTTCATTTAAATATTTCTTTAATTAAAAAATTCCACTTTGACAACATGGGGTATTGTGTGTAGGCCAGTCCCCAAATTATTTTTTGTTGACAATTTTAAACTCAAGCTGTAACACAAAATATGGAAAAAGTCAAGGGGTGTGTATACTTTCTGAAGACACTAACTCACTGTTCTGAATAACAATCATCACTGAAAGAAAAAGTGCCAAGCTTCAACGTTTTAATATAAAACAAATATAGAACCCCCTTTAATTTAATTGGAGGGATATAGTGAGATTCAAATCCCTTCCATATGCAAAGGTAGTCTCAGGACAATCTTTTCAAGATTCTGCTTGAATAACTCAGGCCTAGTCTTGGCACCAGTCTGTTTAGCTATCATTCTACTCCTGTCATGCAAAACTTTGGCATTTGACAAGGATACAAGGTGTGGAATGTTAGCTAAACAGACTGGTACCTAGGCTAACTCAGGCCTCAACCCACTGTCTCTATGAACATAGGTGCTCTGCTGTAACCAGCCAGTCTCACTCAGCAGTCTCCAAAGTGTTCCTCTAGCTCTGCATCTCCTCCCGCCAACAGATCCTCAACTGGGACAACTGACCGCCTGAGGGTCCTCGATCCTCTCCTCTTCATCATCATCCTCATCGCCCTCCTTTTCATCCACCTCTTCCCTGCTCTGTTCCATCTCTGACTCCTCGTTCCCCTCTGTTCCGTGTCCCTGCCTCGTCACTCTTTTCTCCGCCCTGTCCTTGTCCACCGCAGCCCGTGCCATGGGGCACTTGTGGTCTCTGTAATACTTCTGTCGGGTGAAGCCCTTTTTGCAGGTGGCACATCGGAAACGATAGTTGTTTGTGTGGGAGCGTTGGTGCTCAAGCATGTGGGCTCTTCTGCTGAAAGCTTTCTGGCAGTACCCACATTTATAGGGCTTAATACCTTGGGACAACAGAAACAAAAGTATGGCTCTAAATAGTTTTGAATCATCACTTTAAATGGCCGTCAAGAGCTGCAACAAGGTAAATTATGTTTACAGTTGTGACTGGTGTATTAATAATTTACTACAATAGACAGGAAATACTCACCAGAATGAGACAGTATGTGTGCCTTCAGCTTGTCTGGTCTGTTAAACTCTTTAATGCAGCCAACATGTGTCCTGAAAGCACAAAACAATGCTTTGAATACACCAATAAAAAACGCAACTTTCTGTTACATTGACGTCGAATATTGAAGTCGAAGGTATCCCCAGGTTTTTATCGAATCTTTTGTGGCTCAGGTTTCCAAATAGGCTCACATATGATCTGTTAGAAAAATAGACACCTCACTTACCTAAATGGACATTTGTATTTCTTAAAGGGCTCATGAATGAGCATGTGCCTCTTCACCTTGTCCTTCCTGTTGAACATGGCCTCACAAACAGAACATTGGTATGGCTTTTCTCCTGCAATGAAATGACAGTGTTGCCATAAGCACAGCAGAGAGAATCAAGTGAAAGTTATTTGCACCATAGGGTAATGTGTCTGCATGCCTCACCTGAGTGGATACGAGTGTGCAGTTTGAGGTAGTGGTCTGTTTTGAAGAACTTTGTACATATCTGACATTTGAACCTTCCTCCGATACCATGTGTGGGCAGGTGCCGCCGGAAATACCTCTCACAAGGAAAAACCTGTTAAAAATAAATGCATTATTTAGAGTGACTTAATTCTAACATAGCAGTGAGTGACATCCATTTTTTCTAGAGCATACCTTTTGGCAATGTGGGCAGGGGAAGTTATGGGAGGCGGTTAACAAATGCTGCTCCAAGGCCTCTTGCGTGGAGTACCGGCTTTGGCATTTCATGCACCTGAGTGTGACAGAAACACTGGTGAAACCCGTAACCATGGGGTCAAACTAAAGGCCATATAAAACACAGAGGGAAGCAGTGATCACACTGAAAAGAAAGAAACTGACTGAACTTTGTAAGCATTAGTATGGCCTAGTTAGGAGACTGGAGATAGTAAAGCTGACCTATAGAAAGTGGTCTCCTTGCGTGGGTTCTGCTGGGGACAGAAGCAGTGGGAGTACTGATGCACCCCCAGCTCAAACAGCGAGGGGAACACCTTGCCACACAGGTGGCAGCGGTAGGTGAGCTGCTCCTGGTGCATCCGGGTGTGCTCCAGGAACAGATCCAGCTTCTGGAACGTCTGGGAACAGGTCTTCACCACACACTTATATACCTGAAACACAGCAGGAAGGAACATTAGAAGGATGAGTGGTGAGGACAGAGCTCTTAAGGAAGACATCTGACACAATAACATTTCTATTTGAATACCTGTTCAAAGGAGAACAAAGAAGTTTTCCAAACAATATGAACACCGATTGCCCCCTGTGCTTAATAATGCTTGTGCTTCATTATTGTTCTGGGTAGATCCTTCCCTCTGGCCATGTGGACTCACCTGCTCTCCTTTGTGCTGAGTCATGTGAGATTTGAGCTGGAAGTAGGTGCTGAACTTGCCAGCACAGAACTGGCACTGGTAAGAGCTGTCGATCAGGATGATCTGCTTGGTCTGAGTCTGCTGGCCGTTGTGCTTGCCATCACCATCACCCAGGCTGTCTACATCAGTCTGGGAGTCACAGTCTCTCTCCTCAGGCTTACCTGGGGCTTCTGAACACACAATCTACATTTATAATACATACTTAGGCCCTTAATAATACATTCATTATGACATACTTCATTGATTTTGGTTATTATTACCACTATGTCATCCACAAAAGGTCTCAATGGCCTATAGAGAAATAAAGATTCCACAGTGAGATGGTTACCTGGCTGCTCCTCCTCCTCCTCATGCTGTTGTTCCTCCTGTTGCTCCATGACCTCCTCTGCACACAGTGGGACCACCTTGACTGTGATGGGCAGTCTGGACACTGTACTGGCCACGCCCGAGGGCCACACTTTGTGTGTCTGCATGTGCTTCTTCACATTAGACTTCTGGGCAAAGGCCCGGCCGCATACGATGCACTGGAAAGGCTTCTCCCCTGTATGACTGTAGAGACATCAAAGATTATAAATGTAAAACATATTTTCTTATCCTGGGTAGATTCAATGCATATGGATATTGCTTTTCTGTTTGGGCTGAATGGTACATTTGGTTGGTTAAGCTCACCTTCTGATATGTTGCTGGAGATCAAAGTTTTTGGAGAAGACTTTGTCACAGAAATTGCACTTCAGCTTCTGCGACTTTCCTTTAATTTGTTCTGCTGAAGAGCCAATGGATATTAACAATGGACAACATTATTTTATTTAGCCAATGATGAGAAACAATGTAAAAATATATTTGTTAGGGTCAGACCAATATGTACTGTATATTGACATTTGTTTTCAAAATCATACCCACTGCTCCATCCTGGCCTTTCTTTCCATTTTTGGGTCGTTTAGGAATAATCACTTTGTCAAACTCCTCAAGCCCAGTTAGGTTTGCAGTGATGCTGCAGGTTTTGGTTTTGGTGCCTTGCTTCCCAGGGCTGTATACTGGAGGAGTGTTGAATGACTGGCTCTCCACACACTGACTTGGGACCTGTTGGCAGAAAAAAATACATGTATAGTGTTAGTGACCTACTGAGCCAAACTCTTTAGGAAGTTGCCCAAAGACTGCAGAGTACAAGTTTGTCATCCTCCTCATTCTCTGCAAATCACAGATTGCATTAGTTAAAGCTCACCTGTACAGATTGGAACAGCTGCAAGCCCAAGGTGTGAATCTCTGCACTACCACTCCCAGACATTTGAGGCATTGTGCTGTAGACCTGGACCACTGAGTTGCTGATACTGGACGGCACCTGGGAGGACAGAGGCTGAGACTGTCCGGGTGGGAGAGAGTGGGAGGATTGCTGATCGTGCTGAAGGTAGGATGCACCTGTGTGCATACTCAGGTTACTCTGAGAAGGAAAGGTAAACACGATATGCAGTGAATAAAGGCTAAAGGAATATACTTCTTATTGAGAAAAATAGCTTAATTCAGGATGCAAAGTTCCGTTAACAATTCCGGAAAGCTTCCCACCAAAGTTAGGCAATAAGCAAGGAAATCCAGAATCCTCCAAAATGGGATTTCTGGAAAACCAGGGAATCTTGGGAAAGTTACTGGAATTGTGCAACCCTATACTTAATTGAATGTAAACAACTTACCTGAATAGGTGGCTGCATTGCTGCCATGGGTTGGTCAATGGATGTGAAGGCGGAGATGGCAGACATCAGAACATCATCGCTCACTAAAACATTGCCTTGGACCAGTGTGTGAGTAAGAGGAGATGAAGGCACTGTGATGTATGTGGATACCTGATGTGGATAGCAAAACAAAGAAAAAAGGAAGACTGCATTATTGCATTTACATTGCAAGTGAATTATTGTTCTGGAGCATGCTATGATACTCCCCAGCCCATACAGTAAGTACAGGCGATAGGTAACTAGTTTCTTGCCAGACTCATGGTGTGCCGCTGTGGGAAAAGACTAAGTAATAAAAAACAAAACATCTTAGCTAACAATCAAAACCGTACGTCATAAGCCAGTAGTGCTGTACCCACCTGTCTGTTGGCGGGGGTCTGTGGCACAGAGCTAATGGAGGGCACAGGGGTGTAGGCGTTACTAGATGCCAGTGATACTGTAGACAGGGAAGGGGCATTGGACTGGCACTGCTCTCGCTTGTGGGTCATAAAGGCAGGCAATGAGTTGAACTGTTTCTTGCACTTCCCACAAAGAAAGACATCTTCATCATCTGTAAAGAACAATTGGGAATATACAGTACCTTCAGAAAGTATTCACACCCATCGACTTTTTCCATATTTTGATGCATTACAGCCTGAATTTAAAATGTATTAAATGTAGATGTTAAGACACTAGCCTACACACTATACCCCATAATGTCAAAGTGGAATTATGTCCAGGAGTAAAAATATGCTAAACAAGTCACATAACAAGTTGCATGGACTCACTGTGTGCAATAATATTGTTTAACATGATTTTTGAATGACTACCGTATCTCTGTACCCCACACATACAACTATCTGTAAGGTCCCTCAGTCAAGCAGTGCATTTCAAACACAGATTCAACCACAAAGACCAGGGCGGTTTGCCAAAGCCTCACAAAGAAACGCACCTATTGGTAGATGTGTAAAAAATAATAATAATAAACCCGACTGAATATCCCTTTGAGCATGATGAAGTTATTAATTTGACTTTGGGTGTTGTATCAATACAACCAGTCACTACAAAGATGCAGGTGTCCTTCCTAACTCAGTTGCTGGAGAGAAAGGAAACCGCTCAGGGATTTCACCATGAGGCCAATGGTGACTATAAAACAGTTACAGAGTTTAATGGCTGTAATAAGATACAACTGAGGAATGGTCAACATTGTAGTTACTCCACAATACTAACCTAAATGACAGAGTGAAAATATGGAAGTGTGTACATGTAACCGATGCGAAATGGCTATCTAGTTAGCGGTGGTGCGCGCTAATAGCGTTTCAATCGGTGACGTCACTCGCTCTGAGACCTTGAAGTAGTTGTTCCCCTTGCTCTGCAAGGGCCGTGGCTTTTGTGGAGCGATGGGTAACAATGCTTTGAGGGTGGCTGTTGTTGATGTGTGCAGAGGGTCCCTGGTTCGAGGAGAGGGACATGCATCCTGTTTGCAATAGGGCACTAAAGTAAAACTGGGAAAAACTTGGCCAAGAAATTTACTTTGTCCTGAATACAAAGCATTATGTTTGTGGCAAATCCAACACAACACGAGTACCAATCTCCATATTTTCATGGTGGTGGCTGCATCATGTAATAGGTATGTATGCTTGTTATCGGCAAGAACTAGGGATTTTTTTAGGATAAAAAGAAACAGAAGAGCTAAGCACAGGCAAAATCCTAGAGGAAAACCTGGTTCAATTTACTTTCCAACAGACACTGGTAGACAATAACCTAAAATACAAGGCTAATTATAAACTGGAGATGACACTAAATGTTCCAGAGGAGCCTAGTTACAGTTTTGACTTAAATCTTCTTGAAAATCTATGGCAAGAATAGAAAATGGATGTCTAGCAACCAATTTGGCAGAGCTTGAAGAATTTTAAAAAGAATAATGTGCAAATATTGTACAATCCAGGTGTGCAAAGCTCTTAAAGACTTACCTGGAAAGACTCAGCTGTAATCACTGCCAAATGTGATTTTAACATGTATTGACTCAGGGATCTGAATACTTATGTAAAATTAGATTTCTGTATTTCATTTTCTAAAAACATGTTTTCACTTTGTCATTATGGGGTATTGTGTGTAGATGAGTGAGACAAAACATTTGAATTTAAGCTTTAACACAACACAATGTGGAATCAAGGGTATGAATACTTTCTGAAGGCACTGTATCAACCCTTCCATATGTAAACTGCAATCAGTGGAGATACAGAATGCATCCTTGTTTTGAGTTACTGTAGTACCTAGTTCTCTGATCAACACAATAGAAATTGCAGTGAGAAAAACATTTTGTGGATAAAAGGGAAGTACACACCCATTGCCTGAATGGTAGATGAGCCTGAGATGTTCTGGTTGTTTGGGTCAGGGACACCTCCCTGGCCATCCAACAGAGACTGGACAGCCAGGACTGTCTGGTTGTCCATCCCTAGAAGAGAATAATAGATCTGGAGGTCAGAACGGTGCAGATCATGGTGATGATATACCATAGTACGACAGGAACAAATCAAAATAGGATTGGTGCGCCACTGCTATTTTGACAACAAGCAGCCGCTCCGTGGGTTGTAGCTAGCGCAAGTGGCTGTTGTTTCAATGCGACATACTCCCTCTTCTCAAAAAATCCCCAAACAAAGGAAATAGCTATACATTACCATAAGCACATTTGAAGAACACATGCAAAATTATCCAAATGTACTCAACGAAATGATAACTAGCTAGCTCTCTGGCATCGATTATTATAATACAAATTGTGCTTTACCAATATTACATTACCATAATTACACCTCCTAGATAACCCAAAATAACCTAACTTTTTCGAAAAAACGTTGTCTTACAACACATTCATATGTTGTTAAATTAAAAACGTCGTATATGATCAACGTATCGATACCTTCCAGGACTTCAAATATAGCTTGCGCCATCTTGTAGTTCTTCTGTGTGTAGGCTTTCGATGAATACGACTGCGTAGCCGATAACGTTATGTAGGCGGATTATCTCTGCTCAACAGCTGGTCCAGGGCCAGTTTCAACAGTTTTTGTGTTATTTTGAGTTTTGGATTCGGGTAGGAAAGGCTGATCCCAAGTCAGACATTAACTCATTCATCACCACTCTCGATTTGCCTCACAAAATAGTTACCAAAGAATAAGCTAATCAAATCACTCATGACATATTCAAAGGTACACTTTTCCACAGTTTATTAGCCAAAAACATGTTTTCCCATTCATAACAATGAAAAGCGTGGCATCACAGAGAGTGGCATTTCACGGGAGCCAATGACAAATCTGGGAAATTCTGACGTTTGAGGGGCGCATTCGCCCAACCAATTGAAATCGTGATTTTCATGCACGTGCATGTTTCGCGGCAAAAATATTTGGCGCGTAAACCTCAACACTTGTTCTGATCAGCTGGAACAATAACAACAATAACACAGTCGGTTTGGCGCTCAGATTATAACTTTTATGGATGGATTTCAGTCAAGGTGATCAACAAGATGATCCATATAATTTGTTTATAGGATATGTAGATTTTTTGGGGGGGAATATTTGCCATTATTTCGGTTTTGTCGGATTGGTTCCTGGGTATGCTGACCAAACGAGAGGGTGAAGAACTGAGTTGGCTGGTAACGTTACTGCAGCAAGCTAGCTAGCATTCTAAGGTGCACTAATTGTCATTTGAAAGGATGCGTAATAAATCCAGTTATTCGTCCAAGGTAGCTGAACTAAAAGTTCAGGTTAGTGCAATATTGCGTTAGGCAGAATACAAACTATTTAGGTTCCTGATTTGTTTGTAGCTAATATGTTGCTGGTACATTTAGTCTGAAACTGAATTGGCTTGTGTCTTCTGTCCCATCCTAACCCTGAAGCCAACACAACCACTTTTCTTGGCTAACAATACCAGCTAGGTAGCTAACTAGAGTAGCTAAGTTTTTCTAGGTCGTTGCAGTATTCAAGGAAGTCTGCTTGCTAGCAACACAGTAAGCAAATGATGAGTTGTGTTTACAAACTGTACCAAACGAACGTTATTTTTGATGTCAACCAACGTTAGGTAGCGAATTGACAAAGGGAAAGTAGTTGATAGATGTGGCCAGGCCTCACCGCACTCTCATTGTAAAGATGAAAACAATAGATTGCATAGAAAAGCTAGCAGCGAGTTAGCACGCTAGCTAACAATGATGCATGTTTATTTCACTTTTGTAAACTATAGATAAATTATTCAATATAACAATTTATCTTGTATAGCTACGGACTGTAACTACAGTCTGCTAGACTGCAGCTGTCCGAAAGCGCAACAACTGTCTCTAAGGTTATTTTATAGCTGGCTAATTGTGAGGAAGCATTACCATGCATTTTTGATTTTGTGAGTTTTAGTTGTTGAAGCTTGACTGTCAGTAAGCTAATGTTAATATTAGACATGCTTAACCTCAGTATTTGTAAACCAACTCTTCTAATACGTTTGCACTATTATTCTCCCAAATTAGAGATGACTTGTGTCAGAAGGTGCTGATAGTAGCATATCAAGCCATTGGACTTGAATTCTGCCACAAAATACAATTTAGGGGACTAGAGTACCCCGGTTGTGTGTGCCATGTCAGAGGCACTCATATCAGGTCAGACGTCGGAGGATCTTTTGGCAGACTTTGAGTCTCTTTTGAATGCTGGGAGTATTGACCTATCGGAGAACCACCAGATAGTCATAATTTCCACCCCCAGCAATGTGGGCTTAAACTCAGTTGTCCCCAGCAACACTGGAGAGATCCTCCTGTTCGCTACCCCCCAAGGCCCTGCGGATGTGGTCCAGGACCAGCGACGGCCAACTCTGGGACGACCACCGGTAGTTAACTGACCATTTTGATATGGGTGTTGGCCGGGTTGGGAATGTGATGTGAAGTTATCCCTGTACAATGACTACAGAAAGTGTGTCTGTGTGAGAAAGAATGATCTGTAGCATCCACACTAACTTTTGANATAACTTGTTTCAGGTGAAGAGGAAGCTGGACTTGGACAGTGATCACCAGTATGTCAGCACCTCTCGCCCACCTTCTCTTGGGAGGGCCCCAACGTCCACACCAGCACCACCCAGAGGTACAGACCCCCTGTTCACAATTCAAATATAACTATTCATTTGAATTCAGTTGTGACTATTATAATTTTGGCCAAAGACAATAAATACAAGTTTTCATTATTGTGTCCCGCTCTCAGTTCCAAAGCCTTCGACAGAGAAGTCTCGCTATGACACATCTTTGAACCTGACCACCAAGCGCTTCTTGGACCTGCTAGCCCAGTCTCCTGACGGGGTGGTGGACCTCAACTGGGCCTCACAGGTCCTGGAAGTGCAGAAGAGACGCATCTATGACATCACCAATGTTTTGGAGGGTATCCAGCTCATCTCCAAGAAATCAAAGAACAACATACAATGGCTGTAAGTCTGGACTCACGTACTGTACAGTATGACAATATCAAAAGTGTGTTCTGGCCTTTCTGGCTTACAATCCTTATTGTGCAGGCCTCTACAGATATTATTCAATACATACAATACACCATCATCAGTGATTCCACAGGATATGTGTATTAGCTAAAAAAAACATTATCCTAACATTCTGTTTGTCACAGGGGGAACCGCATTGATGGAGCATCTGTTTCCCGTTACCAGGACTTACAGAAAGAGGTCTCTGATTTGACACAGGCGGAGGAGAAACTGGATGAGCTCATTAACAAGTGTAACCTCCAGCTCAGACTCCTCACTGAGGATACCCAGAACAAGAAATATCCTTTTGTGTCTTGTCTGTCTTTCTGTTTGTGTGTCTGTGCTTTTTGTATCTACTGTATGTATTTGAATATGCATTATAGGTCAGTGTTTTTTCTTTAACATAATTGCACGCTGGGTTATTTGATGTGCCAGGATCTACGGAAGTCTTTTGACTCTCCTGACCAGCTGGTGATGGTCATCAGAGCCCCTCCAGAGACCCAGATGCAAGTCTCAGAGCCCAGTGAGGTATGTGGGAGGATAATAGACCAATGGACGCTTGCTCAAGACTCTCTTCTGGACCAAATACTGTATTCCAGCTAATGTGGTTTACATACCAACCACAACTATTGAATTGTATCCTCTCTGTTTCAATAAATTATTCCTTTGTTGTCTTCTGGCAGGGCTATCAGGTCTCCCTGAAGAGCACCCAGGGTCCCATTGATGTCTTCCTGTGTCCAGAGGACATTTCTGGTGTCTGCAGCCCAGTGACAGGCATCAGCCCTTCTAAAGCCACATACCAGATAATGCCCCAGCCTGCAGAACCACAGTGCAGTTCCACACAGGAAATGACATCGTCAACAGCTGCGTCCCAACAGAACTCCTCTCCACTGCCATTGTTTCGTGAAGCGGGTAAGCTGCTCTCAGTGTCACACTGTCACCCTGATAGGTTCAAGAATGTCAGGGATTTCTTCCAAGAAATCCATTAAAGCACAACTGAAGGCAATAAACAACCTATCTGATAGAAAACAGCCTATGGGAATCAATATTGGTCAGAAACACAAGGTGAGACAGACTACCCAGCAGCGTAGCGTATTGTACTTTGTTTACATAAGACAACACGTCACACATTTTTTTACTTGAGAAATACTGCACCAAACACCTTAGGTAGATTTAAATTGCCCGACCAAAACCTATGCAATAATGTCAGTTAATTACAGATTTCTTGAGTTGTCTTACAGTGCATTTTGTTACGTTACAGCCTATTTCCCGTTACCATTCCTAAAATGTAATATGATTTCTTTCCCCCTCATCAATGCCCCAAAATGACAAAGCAAAAACAGGATTTTAGACATTTTTGCAAATGTATAAAAAATGCTAAACTGAAATACCTTATTTACATAAGCATTCAGACCTTTGCTATGAGACTCAAAATTGAGCTCAGTTGCATTCTGTTTCCATTGATCATCCATGAGATGTTTCTACAACTTGATTGGAGTTCACCTGTGGTAAATTCAATTGATTGGACATGACTTGGAAAGGCACACACCTGTCTATGATCCCACAGTTGACAGTGCATGTCAGAGCAAAAACCAAGCCATGAGGTTGAAGGAATTGTTCGTAGAGCTCAGAGACAGGATTGTGTCGACTCACAATTCTGGGGAAAGGTTACCAAAAAACATCTGCAGCATTGAAGGTTCCCAAGAACAGTGGCCTCCATCATTATTAAATGACTCTTCCTAGAGCTGGCCGCSCAGCAAAACTGAGCAATCGGGGGAAAAGGGCCTTGGTCAGGGAGGTGACCAAGAACCCAATGGTCACTCTGACAGAGCCCCAGAATTCCTCTGTGGAGATAGGACAACCTTTCAGATGGACAACCATCTCTGTAGCACTCCACCAATCAGGCCTTTCTGGTAGAGTGGCCAGACAGAAGCCACTCTTCAGTAAAAGGCACATGACGGCCCGCTTGGAGTTTGCCAAAAGGCACCTAAAGTACTCTCAGACCATGAGAAACAAGATTCTCTGGTCTGATGAAACCAAGATTAAACTATTTGGCCTGAATGCCAAGCGTCACGTCTGGAAGAAACCTGACACGATCCCTACGGTGAAGCATGGTGGTGGCAGCATCATGGTGTGGCGATGTTTTTCAGCGGCAGATGCTGGGAGACTAGTCGGGATCGAGGGAAAGATGAACAGAGCAAAGTACAGAGAGATCATTGATGACAACCCGTTCCAGAGTGCTCAGGACCTTAGACCGGGGCAAAGGTTCACCTTCCAACAGGACCACGACCCTAAGCACACAGCCAAGATGACACAGGAGTGGCTTCGGGACAAGTCTCTGAATGTCCTTGAGTGGTCCAGCCAGAGCCTGTACTTGAACCCGATCGAACATCTTTGGAGAGACCTGAAAATAGCTGTGCAGCGACGCTCCCTATCCAACCTGACAGAGCTTGAGAGGATCTGCAGAGAAGAATGGGAGAAACTCCCCAAATACAGGTGTGCCAAGCTTGTAGCGTCATACCCAAGAAGACTCAAGGCTGTAATCTCTGCCAAAGGTGCTTCAACAAAGAACTGAGTAAAGTGTCTTAATACTTATGTAAATGTGATTTTCCTTTTTTATTTTTTAATACATTTTGTTTAGTCTTTATGGGGTATTTTCTGTAGATTTGAGGGGGGGTGACTATTGAATCAACTTTAGAATAGGGCTGTAACAAAATGTGGAAAAAGTCAAGGTATCTGAATACTTTCCGAATGCGCTGTCGATTCATTCTGACTATTTTGAGGACGTGATCCTGGCTTCCTATGGTGTCTCATGGGGGACAAACATTAGTAACTGCCACATCGAACCACACCCCCAAAGACTGAAATCTTGTTTTTCGTAATGAGCAACAGAGAAACCCATACAGAATCGGTGCGTTCAGTCGCTCTTTAACATTCCTAAATGGCTATTTGCCGTGGTCACTAAAACTGCATTTCCATTTRTTTTWTTTTTTTTTTACAGGAGCAGTCCTGGAATGTGACCCGTTCCCCAACTTGGGAGTGCTGCCAGAATTTGACCTTTCACCCTTGTCATCCTCTGACTTCCTCAGTGTGGAGGGCCTTGGTAACCCACTGGATGGGTTCATCAACCTGTCCCCGCCACAAAGCCACAGCTACCACTTTGGTCTAGAGGAGCATGAGGGCATCACTGAACTGTTTGACTCTGACTTTGGAGACTTCACCCCACTAGAGTTGGGGTGGAGAGAAACACCCACAGAACAAGAATGAGGTTGTATCTCTATGGAAACACCCAATACACACCCATTTCCCCTCTCAGAAAAGTATTCCCATGTGGCTAAAATACAGAATTGTACAGCACAGACAGTAATGGACCATGTACAGCACAGACAGTAATGGACCATGTACAGCACAGACAGTAATGGCACTTAAGTCGTCTAGCAAAAGAGGTTAGCTTTAGATGGCTATTTAATTTATTTCTATACAGATAATGTTTTTGTACCAATAATGTTTTTTTTTTTTTTTTTRCCCCTTAAGTGGCTTGAGAAGGTGTACTTGTGGGAAATGGATTTATCAGCTTGGAAGCTAATACTGAATTTGTTATATTAAGTAGGCATTTTTGCCATAGTCTCAGGTGTAAGGAAGAGTCAGACTTTTCTGCTAAGAGTTGGGTTTCAGATGCATTTTAAGAAGTCTTACAGTATGTTGGCCAATGGAAATGGCAGGATATAGCCTATGTAGGTTAAAACCTGTTATGGCTGCAGCCCGACGTCATCCCGACGCCGGTACACCTATGACAACATCCAGCTCAAGTGCAGGGCGCGAAATTCAAAATCTTTTTTTTTTTTAAATATTTAACTTTCACACATTAACAAGTCCAATACAGCATTTGAAAGATAAACATCTTGTCAATCCAGCCAACATGTCCGATTTTTTAAATGTTTTACAGAGAAAACACCACATATATTTATGTTGGCTCACCACCAAATAAAAAAGGAGGACAGACATTTTTCACAGCACAAGTAGGATGCAAGTAGCATGCACAAGCCAACCTAACTAACCTAGAACCAACCTAAATAACCTAGGCAAAAGACTACCTCAGATGACAGTCCTATAACATGTTACACAATAAATCTATGTTTTGTTCAAAAAATTTGCATATTTTAGCTATAAATCAGTTTTACATTACTGCTACCATCATAGCTACAGTCAGAAATGCGACGGGAGTAGCCAGAGAAAATACAGACACCAAGTCAACACTAATTACACATCATAAAACATTTCAGAGAAATATATGGTGGATAGCTAATGAAGAGAAAGATCTTGTGAATAGAGCCAATATTTCAGATTTTTCAAGTGTTTTACAGCGAAAACACAATATATCGTCATATTAGCTTACTACAATAGCTAACATCACAACAGCATTGACTCAAGGCAAACGGTAGCATAGCACAGTTCGACAGATATATGAAAAAGCATCCCAAATTGGGTCCTTATCTTTGTTGATCTTCCATCAGAATGTTCTCCAAGGGGTCCTTTTGTTCAGAAATGTCTTTATTTAGATCCAGAACGAACAATTTCCCTCTTGAATTAGCAAGCACACTGGCAGTGCGACGCTAACCTCTCCATCTTGAAAAATTATTGCGTCGCATCACGTCTAAAGTCCAGAATACATGTCAATAATATAATTAAACTATATTGAAATAACATACTTTAGGATGATATTGAGACATGTATCAAATAAATCGAAGCCAGAGATCATATTCACCTTTACAGAGTGTTTTCCAGGAGCCGAGTCCAGGTCCTACTTCGCGCCCAGAAAGAAAAATAAACTGCGCACACACTCACTCCAAGAGGTTGTGTTCAAACCCAGGACGAGATAATCAAGTGATTTCTTCTCTCACTTCCGCATGACACCCAGAGGAAGGCGTATGACGTGTTTCTACAGTCCTAAGTGACATGCCCTTTTATAGACAAGGGCTTGAAGAGCGACATCGATTTTGGAAATCTCACTTCCGGATAGGAAATGGGCTGTAAAAATTGTTCTGTTCTACTTAGAGAAATAATTAAAATGGTTTTAAGAACTAGAGACTGTTTTCTATCCAATAGTAATAATAATATGCATATTGTAAGAGCAAAAATTGGATTAAGAGGCCGTTTGAAAATTTGCACATATTTTCCAGTTTTTCAATACGCCCCCTGCAGCCATAACAGGTTTTAAGAGACCTTTTATAGATGAAGTTTGGGATGGGGGTTGGGATGTCATGCCTTAAAGCAGTGGTTCTCAATCCTGGTCCTGGGGACCCAAAGGGGTACACATTTTTGTTTTTGCTCTAGCACTACACACCTGATTCAAATCATCAAAGCCTTTTGATGAGTTGATCATTTGAATCAGGTGTGTAGTGCTAGGGCAAAAATAAAATGTGTACCCCTTTGGGTCCCCAGGACCAGGATTGAGAACCAGTACCTTAAAGGAATGATTCACCCGTTTTGAATGTTATATCGGTTTTGTGCATCTCTGAGCGATGTTCTATCGATTCCCGGGGTCCTTTCATGTTTATCTAAGCTATTGTCTTTTCAATCTTGAGATGCACAAAAACGCTTACATTCAAAATGGGCAAACCTTTCCTTTTAACATTGATGAGATCTGTTTGGTAATCTAATTACCAATAAGAAAATATGATCTCTTTTAAAACCTGTCCATATTGGTCTACAGTTTGAATATATTGTTTTACCAGGCCTTACATTTGGTTGATTGTTAGTCATACATTATATCACAGTTTGTCATTATCATGAACCTTATCACAGCTCCTTTTCTGCAGGTCTTATGCAGTGCCTTATAAAAAAAAAAAAAAAAAATGTTGGATGGATTCAATTCAGGTGTTATTCTGTGTCTAATTGAGGTGTTTGAATGAAAGTGTTAGATTTGCATTTCTTAACAGCAAATTGTGGATTACTACTATTTGGGGCTGTCAGGCTACTGTACTTGAGAATTCAGCCACTGTGTTAAAAATGCTTAAGGGAATTTAACTCTGCAGTCAATTTCACATTGTTCAGCGCTTTGTTTTATAACAACAATTACAAAAACATTTTTTTTTCACAAATTCAGTGGGGAAAATAATTACTTGTACCAATCCGAGTGGTTTATCAAGCATGTCTTTTGTATCAAATTTGTTTTTTGAAGAATAAAAACATTGCTATATGGGGTAGTTGATGATAAAAAATAAAGTGAAAACAAACTGCAAAGAGTTCCATTAGCGTAAAACAGATATTTCTAGTTCCATCCTGTTGTTTAAGTGAAAGACAGACAATTTATGACTCGGGCAAGTTGAACCTGCGTATTTTTTTACAAACAAAATACAAAGAATTCCAATACTGAACTTTCTGATTCCTCCCCTGTAGATGACAGGCAGGATTTAAAAAAAAATATATATATATATATATATATATATTCTTTATTTAACCAGGTAGGGCAGTTGAGAACAAGTTCTCATTTACAACTGAGACCTGGCCAAGATAAAGGAAAGCAGTGCGAACACAAACAACACCGAGTTACACATGGGATAAACAAACGTACAGTCAATAACACAATAGAAAAATATATATACAGTGTGTGCAAATGTAGTAAGATTAGGAAGGTAAGGCAATAAATAGGCCATAGTGGCAAAATAATTACAATTTAGCATTAACACTGGAGTGATAGATGTGCAGATGATGGGGTGCAAAAGAGCAAAAATAAATAACAAATGGGGTTGAGGTAGTTGGGTGGGCTATTTACAGATGGGCTGTGTACAGGTGCAGTGATCGGCAATCTGCTCTGACAGCTGATGCTTCAAGTTAATGAGGGAGATATGTCTCCAGCTTCACTGATTTTTGCAATTTGTTCCAGTCATTGGCAGCAGAGAACTGGAAGGAAAGGCAGCCTTTGGGGATGACCAGTGAAATATACCCGCTGGAGCGCCTGCTACGGGTGGGGGTTGCTATGGTGACCAGTGAGCTGAGATAAGACGGGGCTTTACCTAGCAAAGACTTATAGATGAACTGGAGCCAGTGGGTTTGGCGACGAATATGAAGCGAGGGCCAGCCAACGAGAGCATACAGGTTGTACTGGTGGGTAGTATATGGGGCTTTGGTGACAAAATGGATGGCACTGTGATAGACTACATCCAATTTGCTGAGTAGAGTGTTGGAGGCTATTTTGTAAATTACGAAGTCAAGGATCGGCAGGATAGTCAGTTTTACGAGGATATGTTTAGCAGCATAGGTGGAGGCTTTTTTGCGAAATAGGAAGCCGATTCTAGATTTAATTTTGGATTGGATATGCTTAATGTGAGTCTGGAAGGAGAGTTTACAGTCTAACCAGACACCTAGGTATTTGTAGTTGTCCAAATATTCTAAGTCAGAACCGTCCAGAGTAGTGATGCTGGTCGGGCGGGCAGCGATCGGTTGAAGAGCATGCATTTAGTTTTACTAGCATTTAAGAGCAGTTGGAGGCCACGGAAGGAGTGTTGTTTGGCATTGAAGCTTGTTTGGAGGTTTGTTAACACAGTGTCCAAAGAGGGGCCAGAAGTATACAGAATGGTGTCATCTGCGTAGAGGTGGATCAGAGAATCACCAGCAGCAAGAGCGACATCATTGATATATACAGAGAAAAGAGTCGGCCAGAGAATTGAACCCTGTGGCACCCCCAGAGACTGCCAGAGGTCCGGACAACAGGCCCTCCGATTTGACACACTGAACTCTGTCTGAGAAGTAGTTGGTGAACCAGGCGAGGCAGTCATTTGAGAAACCAAGGCTATTGAGTCTGCCGATAAGAATGTGGTGATTGACAGAGTCGAAAGCCTTTGCCAGGTCGATGAAGATGGCTGCACAATACTGTCTTATCGATGGCGGTTATGATATCGATTCGGACCTTGAGCGTGGCTGACGTGCACCCATGAGCAGCTCGGAAACCAGATTGCGTAGCAGAGAAGGTATGGTGGGATTCAAAATGGTTGGTGATCTGTTTGTTAACTTGGCTTTCGAAGATTTTAGAAAGGCAGGGCAGGATAAATATGGATCTGTAACAGTTTGGGTCTAGAGTGTCTCCCCCTATGAAGAAGCGGACGACCGCGGCAGCTTTCCAATCTTTAGGGATCTCAGATGATACGAAAGAGAGGTTGAACAGGCTAGTAATAGGGGTTGCAACAATTGCAGCGGATAATTTTAGGCTTGGGTTATTGTTTTGGTGGAAGATCCAGGGCCCCAGGACCAGTGGAAGCTTAATTTCCTTCCATTGGTCATGGGGCCCTTAAGGTCAACAAACATCATTAACTTTACCCTGTACCAGGACATTTTATCCAAAATTCTGGTAGCTTCTGCCAGGAGTCTGAATCTTCGCCGCAAGTGGATCTTCCAGCAATATGATAACCCCAAGAACACATCAAAATCCACAAAAACATGTTTTTTTACCACAAAATCAACCTTTTGCAATGGTCATCTCAGTCTCCAGACTCGAACCCCATTGAAAACCTGTGGTTTGAATTGAAGTGGGAAGTCCATAAGAGCAGACGAAGGATATCAAGGATCTGGAAAGATTCTGCATTGAGGAATGGTGTAAGATCCTTCCAAATGTGTTCTCTAAATGTATACATTTTTAGAAAAAGGCTCAGTGCAGTTATTCTCTCAAGGTGAGTTATTGAAAGTTATTGAAAATAGGTGGCAATCATTTTTACCCCTCTTTTTGAGAGGAAAAAGAAAAAAATATTACTTGTTAAACAAAATCTCTTGTATCTCAGTATTTGTATTATTTTATACAGTCTTTTCTGCTCATCTTTATCAAGGGTGCCAATAATTCTGGACCTCACTGTATATGGCAATATATGGCACTTCTGCGTGTACATAACTAATTTACATTTTTGAGTAAATTATCATTAAAATCAGGCAAGCAAAAAAATACTCCCGATTTGCCTGATCGGCAAGTGCCTTTCAGAATTTAATCTCAATCCCTGGTTCAAGACATAAATAATTGAAATGTCACTGAGTTTTAATGTGTTCTTTTACTTCACTGAGTGTACAAAACATTAGGAACAGATTCCTAATTTAAGTTGCACTCCCTTGAGTTGCACAGCCTAAATTTGTCGGGCATGGTCTCAAGTCCATGTCAACATGGACTACAAGGTGTCAAAAGCGTTCCAAAGGGATGCTGGCCCATGTTGAGTCCAATGTTGAGTCCATGTTGAGTCCAATGCTTCCCACAGTTGTGTCAAGTTGCCTGGATGTCCTTTGGGTGGTGGACCATTCTTGACACACACGGGAAACTGTTGAGTGTGAAAAAGGCAGCACCATTCCTGTTCTTGACACACTCAAACCGGTGCGCCTGGCACCTACTACCATACCCCGCACTTAAATATTTTGTCTTACCCATTCACCCTCTGAATGGCACACATACACAATCCGTGTCCCAATTGTCTCAAGGCTTAAAAATCCTTCCTTAACCTGTCTCCTCGTCTTTATCTACACTGATTGAAGTGGATTTAACAAGTGACATCAATAAGGGATCATAGCTTTCACCTGGATTCCCTGGTCTCTCTATATCATGGAATGAGCCAGTGTTCCGAATGGTTTGTGCAGTCAGTGTATATGTCATGTATTGGTGGATTCTCCATTGTTGAGCGGCTTGACTTCTAAGGTGTAATGTTTGTGCCAAGCCAACAACATGCTCATCACATACAGCACCAAGTTTGGGAACAACTGTTACCTCTCTCTGTTTGTCTCCTCTTCCTCCTCCTGTATTGCAGCCTGCCTTATATACATGATAATAATAATGAATTGTCTTTATATTTAAATTCTTTATATTTGACAGCATTTTAGGTCCCACATGCTGTCCCAACACAAAGTGCGTTCTAACAGTGTAAAAGGCCCTTAGTTTACCCATTTGAAGAGAAACAAGTTATTAATGTATTTGATAAGATTAAAGATTCTCTCAGGGGACCCTATTTAAATTTCAGGGGACCCCACATGGGTCCCCTACCCCAAGTTTGGGAAGCACTGTATTACTAGCCTCGCTCTCTGTGTCTCCTTACCCTCCTGCATTGCAGGCTGCCACTTCAATGTCTGTCTCACTATTCTCTTTAAAGCAAGGTTATTTTGTTATGAGAACTTATGTAGCCTATCTTTTGTTAATATTATAGCTAGCTTTGAAAAGGCTTTTGATAAAGTATGACTGGAATGTGTATATAAATGTCTGGAATATAACAATTTGTACAATGGGTTAAAGTGATGTATAGTCACCCTAGGTGTAAAAGAGTAAATAATGAAAGAAAGTATTAAGAGGAGTTAAACAAGGTTGTTCACTATCGGCATATCTATTTATTATGGCCATCAAAATATTACCTATTAAAATCAGATCTAACAATAATATCAAGTGGCTAGAAATCCAAGGCTTAAAAACAAAGGTGTCATTGTATGCTGATGATTCATGTTCTCTTTCAAATCCACAATTAGAATCCCTCCACTGCCTCAATAATGATTTAGATCATTTTTCTAACCTCTCTGGATTACAATCAAATTATGATATGTGTACTATATTGCGTATTCGATCACAWAAAAATACAACTTTTACATTACCGTGTAGTTTTCCAATAAAATGGTCTGACGGTGAAGTGGAAATACTAAAATCAAATCAAACTTTATTTGTCACATGCGCCGAATACAACAAGTGTAGACCTTACCGTGAAATGCTTACTTAGAAGCCCTTAACCAACAGTGCAGTTCAAGAAGTGTTAAGAAAATATTTACCAAATAAACTAAAGTAAAAAATAATCAAAAGTAACACAATAACATAACAATAACGAGGCTATATACAGCGGGTACCGGTTCCAAGTCAGTGTGCAGAGGTACAGGTTAGAGGTAATTTGTACATGTAGTTAGGGGTGAAGTGACTATGCATAGATAATAAACAGCGAGTAGCAGAGTCCAAAACAAATGTGTGTGTGMGGGGGGGGGGGGGGGCAGTGTAATAGTCCAGTGGCCATTTGATTAATTGTTCAGCAGTCTTATGACTTGGGGGTAGAAGCTGTTAAGGAGCCTTTTGGTCCTAGACTTGTAGTCCGTAATAGTTTTCAAGCCCTGCCACATCCGACGAGAGTCAGAGCTGGTGTAGGATTCAATCTTAATCCTGTATTGATGCTTTGCTTGTTTGATGGTTCGTCTGAGGGCATAGCGGGATTTTTTATAGGCGTCCGGATTAGTGTCCTGCTCCTTGAAAGCGGCAGCTCTAGCCTTTAGTTCGATGCGGATGTTGCCTGTAATCCATGACTTCTGGTTTGGATTTGTACGTATGGTCACTGTGGGGATGACGTTGTTGATGCACTTATTGATGAAGCAGATGACTGAGGTGGTATACTCCTCAATGCCATTGGATGAATCCCGGAACATATTCCTGTGCAAGCAAAACAGTCCTGTAGCGTAGCATCCGCGTCATCTGACCACTTCCGTATTGAGCGAGTCACTGGTACTTCCTGCTTGTAAGCAGGAGGATAGAATTCTGGTCAGATTTGCCAAATGGAGGGCGGGGCAGAGCTTTGTATGCATCTCTGTGTATGGAGTAAAGGTGGTCTAGAGTTCTTTTCCCTCTGGTTGTGACATGTTGGTAAAAATTTGGTAAACTGATTTAAGTTTGCCTGCATTAAAGTCCCCGGCCGCTTCTGAGTGAGCATTTTCTAGTTTGCTTATGCCCTTATAGAGTTGGTTGAGTGCGGTCTTAGTGCCAGCATCGGTCTGTGGTGGTAAATAGATGGCTATGAATAATATAGATAAGAACTCTCTTGGTAGATAGTGTGGTCTACAGCTTATCATAAGGTACTCTACCTCAGGCGAGCAATGCCTCGAGAATTCTTTAATATTTGACATTGCGCACCACCTGTTATTGACAAAAAGACACACATCCCACCCCACGTCTTACCAAACGTAGCTTCTCTGTTCTGCCGGTGCATCGAAAATCCCTCCAGCTCTATATTAGGTCATCAATTCTATTTTCCAATGGTAGCATGTTAGCAAGTAGAATTGATGGCAGTGGGAGTTTACTCGCTTGCCTACAGATTCTCAAAAGGCAGCATGATCTGCGTGCTCTTTTCCTCCGTCTTTTCTTCACGCAAATGACGGGTATCTGGGCCTGTTCCCGGGAGAGCAGTATATCTTTCTCGTCYGACTCGTTAAAGGAAAAAGCTTCTTCCAGTTCGTGGTGAGTAATCCCAGTTCAGAAGTTATTTTCGGTGATAATTCTCTCCTCTCTTTCTTTCTCTCTCTCGGAGGACCTGAGCCCTAGGACCATACGTCAGGACTACTGAGCATGATGACTCCTTGCTGTCCCCAGTCCACCTGGCCTTGCTGCTGTCCCAGTTTCAACTGTTCTGCCTGCGGTTATGGAACCCATACCTGTCCCAGACCTGCTGTTTTCAACTCTTAATGATCGGCTATGAAAAGCCAACTGACATTTATTCCTGATTATTATTTGACCATGCTTGTCATTTATGAACATTTTGAACATCTTGGCTCTCTCTAATTCTRTCCTTCTCTCTTTCTTTCTCTCTCTCGGAGGAACTGAGCCCTAGGACCATACGTCAGGACTACCYGCATGATGACTCCTTGCTGTCCCCAGTCCACCTGGCCTTGCTGCTGTCCCAGTTTCAACTGTTCTGCCTGCGGTTATGGAACCCCTACCTGTCCCAGACCTGCTGTTTTCAACTCTTAATGATCGGCTATGAAAAGCCAACTGACATTTATTCCTGATTATTATTTGACCATGCTTGTCATTTATGAACATTTTGAACATCTTGGCCATGTTCTGTTATAATCTCCACCCGGCACAGCCAGAAGAGGACTGGCCACCCCTCATAGCCTGGTTCCTCTCTAGGTTTCTTCCTAGGTTTTGGCCTTTCTAGGGAGTTTTTCCTAGCCACCGTGCTTCTACACCTGCATTGCTTGCTGTTTGGGGTTTTAGGCTGGGTTTCTGTACAGCACTTCGAGATATTAGCTGATGTACGAAGGGCTATATAAAATAAACTTGATTGAAACTTGATTGATAAGAGATGGTAGCAGCAACATTATGTTCAAAATAAGTAGTAAGTTAAAAGAAGTTAAAAACAATGCAAAAAACACTAACAAAATAGCACAATTGGTTACGGGCAAGTAAAACGTCAGCCGTCCTGTCCTCTAGCGCAATCTTAATCTCTAGGTAATCATATCCCAAAATAAATAAAATATCGCTTTACAATACATTTTAATAGAAAGTTATCACAAATAGATACAATCTTGCTACCATGGAAATGAAAATACCTGATTAACTCTTTAGTCCATATTCCAGGGCTTATGGCCCTGTCTACACTTAAATACTTGTTTTTTTTATTATATGAGCCTAAAAGATTACATTTTATTTGTAATGGCAAGCTAGACTAAATTAAACAGGCCTATTTATATGATGAACATGAAACATGTTATCTTTCATTTACAATCTTTTGAAACTATGAGAATAGAAAGGTTCAGGACTTTTATGAAACTTCACAGTGTGGGGTTTTGCTAGGCTTAGCYTGCTAAAATAACTATAAACTAGAAGGATTTTACATTAATTAAAGTTTGAGCTACTGACACAWGTAGGCCTGACAATTTGTCTTTGTTCTCAGGAGTAACAGGTTCTCATAGCCTAACCATGGGGCCACAGCCTGAAATATGTGTGTGTATGCAACATTGTACAAGGGCATAAGATATGAACAGCAGTGTGAAATGTGTGTGTGTTATAATTGTGCAACAAAGTGTGGCTAGTGTGAGGTTCTGAATTATGCACTATAACCCAATACTATAACACATGTGATTGAATATTAGCAAATGTTGGCCTGGGAGCCTGGGTGTCTGTGTGTGTGTGTGCTGGAAGTAACAGTTAGCTCCAGATAAGTGTGCTGGGAAGCTGTGGTTAGCCTTGAGCGAGAACAGTGGGCTTTGTATACAGGTGCAAATAGCTCAGACAATATTGCAGAGCTGTCTGACCTCAGTCTTTGGGGTGAGGGAGCGTAATCTACACAGCAACAGCGTCGGGACATCACATGCGCTAAGAGGCTAGGACTGGCTTAAAGCGCCAACACCAACGATAGGCTGGGTGAGTCTAAACCACGCCCATTCTCTACTCTGACAGGCCGGCTCGGAAGCGGGAACTATCTCTGTCATGAGTATATATTATAATATCTTTGTCAGTAAGTTTGAGAGACTGCGGCTGGCTGATGGCGTGCTACAGCGGACATGGAAGGAGTCAGCTACAGGAGAGAAGACGTGGCAGGTGGTGGTCCTTAAAGCACTGCGGGGGGCTGTGCTCCAGAGCACTCATGGGGGGATGGGGACTGGAGACTTTGGGGTCACAAAAACACTCCGCCGCCTCTGTCAGGGCTTTTACAGGGGGCAGCACAAGAGGGAATTTTGCCGAGAATGGGCCCTCCAGGCCGCTCTCATGCTCAGCTCCAACAGTTCCCAATGGGCGCTCCCATGGAGAGGGTGGGAGTGGATGTAGTTGGGCCGTTGAGCTGGGAGATGTATGGTCTATGTTGAGGGTACATAGTGGGGTTACTTTGAATGAAACATATAAGTAACGCAGGTGTGAGATTTTAAATGCTCATGTTAATGTGTATAAAATAAGGGATACTGTTGACTCTTTGGATTATGTGTTTACCATAAATGAGATGCGTTCAGCCTTAATAGGCTGTGGATCGGTCATGATCAGTTGAGCTATGTAATGTTTAAGCATTGACATGATGAGGTCATACATGTTCCCCTGGGATTATTTAATAAGATTTGAAGTGAGAGGGTTATACCTTTTGGTTGGAAACGTGCAGTAATATTATATTTTGTAAAGCCTGGTAAGGACCCTTCATGTGCTGGTAGTTATAGACCAATAGCACTGACCTCTAACTTGTGTGAACTGGTGGAAAAGATGATAGCCAACAGATTGTCATATTTCCTGGAACATAGAGGTTTATTGAGTCAATATCAAAGTGGATTCCGTAAAGGTAGATCTACTTTGGATGCATTAGTAAAGGTAAGCAATGAAGTTGAAAAAAAACTCTGGTCATGAAGAAGTAATGGCTATTGTCTTTTTTTGACATTGAAAAGGCTGATAACACTATGTGGAAAGAAGGCCAACTGATTTAAGATCGAAATACTTGGTATTGGTGGGAGATTAGAGGGCTTGAAAACTAAATGGTGCATTTAAATCAACATCTGTATGTGCCTTACTAGTGGAGACAGTTGAGATGCCTTTGGATATACGGCATACAAAATGGTCATTAGCTTATTGGGTTAGGTTGAAAGACTGTGAGGTTGAGCATCACACTGCTACTGTTCTAGCCTGTTGGGAATATACTAGTAGACAAGGCAGTGGTTTTGGTTGGACAGTTGGAAAGATTGCTGATGAGAGAAATTTGAGGGAGTTGGAGGTTGGCCCTTCTGTGGTGATAGAGGGTTTTCTTCCATGGTTACTCCCAGATCCTGTTGTTGATATTACCTTGGTAGAGAAAAGGAAAGATTGGTCAGAAGTCAGTGATATAGGGAAACTGGTTGAAAATTACATTGGTTGAAGTTTTGATGCTTTTGTACTGCTTTTCACAGATGAACCCTGATAATGGCCTCACAGGAGCAAGCGTTCATGTTCCTGAATTTGATGTGCAGATATGTAGAAGACTAACAGATGAACTGTCAGTATACTCAGTGGGCGATAGTAGTTGCCCTCCAGTGAGTGGAGGATGTACAACCTGTTAGAATTATAGTAGGCTCAGATTCTGTGTCTGTATTGAATAGTTTATCATCTGGTAAATCTAATAATAAATATAAAATTTAATCTAGAATCGGCTTCCTATTCCGCAACAAAGTATCCTTCACTCATGCTGCCAAACATACCCTCGTAAAACTGACCATCCTACCGATCCTCGACTTCGGCGATGTCATCTATAAAATAGCCTCCAACACTCTACTCAACAAATTGGATGCAGTCTATCACAGTGCCATCCGTTTTGTCACCAAAGCCTCATACACTACCCACCACTGCGACCTGTACGTTCTCGTTGGTTGGCCCTCGCTTCATACTCGTCGCCAAACTAACCRGTGCCAAGGTTTTGGCGGTTGGCAGGTATTTGGATCCAGGTCAAATACCTTATTCTATTTGATAATCACTTTCTGTTAATTAAATCATGAAGATGACAGATTGAAAGCTAATTAAGACTATGCTGTTTTAATCTCATTTTGACCTTTGATTGTCTGAAATATCTGATCGTCAAATGTTTGCCCTTTCAATAGATAGCCTATGATCATACAATTCTTCAAGTGAATAGAATGATAACATCGGCAACATCTACAGGAATATTCAGCTGTAGTCCGTGTCCAGTGAAAGGCCCCAGAAAGCGATGTTATGACGCTTTGTACGATACTCCATTCATCRATGCTTCCATCAATGTGGACATTGTCATGGTGATAGTGAGGAATGGTGTTGGGGACGAGTGTGTACAAACAGAGGGTCGGCTGCTTTTATTCCACAGGTCCACAGGTCATCGGTGGAGGTAACATTCAGCTGAAGAAGGAGCACAGTGGCCTGGTTTCTTTCACTGATGGTTTCGCTAATCCTTTGAGCGGTGCTGTGCTGACAGTGGAAGGCTCAGGATTGATCGAGGGCAAAGACCAGACAAAGTAAGTGATCGTGCACCGGAAGACCTAGAAACTGATTATATTCTAAACTATTCTGAAAAAACAAGACATTGAGCTCTCTGTCTATGGAACAAATTCTAAGTTTAACACTTTCTCTGTTTTAATGACAACGAAAACACCTGTTCTTGAGGAAGTATTGTAGAAACGTAGTATTGGTATGTCACCAGGTATGTGTTTGGTTGTCAGTTTCATGGAACTAATGCATGTGGRTGCATCATAAGACTTTGACCTCAAACTAAAAAGGTCACACAGGTTGTATAATGCCTGTCTCAGACAATAAGATGAAACAATAACATACAAACGCTATATACACAGTATATTCCTGTGTTTTATATACTGTATATGGTTTTAGCAACAGTAGAAGGAATAGGGGCATTCATGGATCCTATAGTGACATCCTAGATTAACTTAATACAGGCATTCCTTGACATTATTTACTCCAGCCATTCTCTACAAATATTTTTCTCCTCTTAAGGTGTACCTAGTGCAACCAGGACAGACCATGGAGAATTTTTTTTAATTTCACCCCCCACAACAACTGGCACAAAACTGTTGCAGGCAAGCCTGGTTTACAACAACAGTTCCACAGCCATCAAAAACTTCCACAAAGTCTGTTTCTGCATAAAGCATGATTGCTTTCTACTGAGCACACCGAAGGATGTGAGTGTGTGTAATGTCTTCACTTTGCTTTTGCTAAGTTAATGTTCAAATGTGTTATTCCTATTATTGATTTGTTTCAAGAAAGATTTGTCAACATATTGAAAATGTTTTGTCTACGTTTCATAAAAATCAAGCAAGTCCCGCCTTCTTCCCTGAATGCATTGTGAAATAATCAATCAATGCAATGTGGAGCGAGCATGGCATTATTGTTATATACCTCTTGACAGGGTTTTGTATGTTAATTCAGCTCTTTGTTGATTAATGGGAGTGTATGTCCCCCGTTAGAACATGTATCCCTCTGACAGACATTGTGTTGTCCAGTGACTGTAGTATGATGAACTCCTATTGGATGATAAGGGGCTATCATACCACTCACTGGTAGGGAGTGTTTCCTCGACAGAAAGTGTGAGGGAAACGATTTACAGAGATAAGAGGCACATGAATAAACATGGGACATGATAGAATGAACAACATTTACAGTGAAGTTTAGCTCTCAGATATAGTGCTGTCCCAATTTTTAAATGACAACATTGAAGTTTTATTAGATATATGTATAGGATACACATGGTTTGTACTGTCCAACGAAATGCTTACAGGTTCCTTCTCGACAATGCAACAATTGGAAATAAAAGTTAAGAAAACAAACATATGGCTTAGTAGAATATAGACATTTTAGCATCAGTATATAATACATGAAGGCACCATTTATAGTCCAATATTTACAAGTACCAGGGAAGGGGGTATTCAGGGGCAAGTGTTTAAATTGTGCAGTATTAGCAATAGTAAATTGGTGGGAAGTCCAGTTAGAGTGTTAAGCAGTCAGGTGGCTTGTAGATACAGTGGCTTGCGAAAGGATTCACCCCTTTGCATTTTGCCTATTTTGCTGCCTTACAACCTAGAATTAAAATAGATTTTTTGGGGGGGTTGTATCAATTTGATTTACACAACATGCCTAACACTTTGAAGATGCAAAATATCTTTTTTATTGTGAAACAAGACAAAAAAAACAGACCATAACTATTCACCCCCCCAAAGTCAATACTTTGTAGAGCCACCTTTTGCAGCAATTACAGCTGCAAGTCTCTTGGTGTATGTCTCTATAAGATTGGCACATCTAGCCACTGGTATTTTTGCCCATTCTTCAAGGCAAAACTGCTCCAGCTCCTTCAAGTTGGATGGGTTCCGCTGGTGTACAGAAATATTTAAGTCATACCACAGATTCTCAATTGGATTGAGGTCTGGGCGTTGACTAGGCCATTCCAAGACATTTAAATGTTTCCCCTTTAACCACTCAAGTGTTGCTTTAGCAGTATGCTTAGGGTCATTGTCCTGCTGGAAGGTGAACCTCCCTCCCAGTCTCAAATCTCTTGAAGACCGAAACAGGTTTCCCTCAAGGATTTCCCTTTATTTAACGCCATCGATCATTACTTCAATTCTGACCAGTCCTAGTCCCTGTTGATGGAAAAACAGGAGCTTCAGGGTTTTCTTTGGCCTCTCTGATTAATGCCCTCGTCTGGTCCATGAGTTTTGGTCGGCGGCCCTCTCTTGGCAGGTTTGTTGTGGTGCCATATTCTTTCCATTTTTTTAATAACGGATTTAATGGTGCTCCGTGGGATGTTCAAAGTTTCTGATATTTTTTTATAACCCAACCCTGATCTGTACTTCACCATAACTTTGTCCCTGACCTGTTTGGCGAGGTCCTTTGTCTTCATGGTGCCACTTGCTTGGTGGTGTTGCAGACTCTGTGGCCTTTTATATACAGCTGTATATATATACTGAGATCATGTGACAGATCATGTGACACTTAGATTGCACACAGGTGGACTTTATTTAACTAATTGTGACTTCTGAAGGTAATTGGTTGCACCAGATCTTAGTTAGGGGCTTCATAGCAAAGGGGGTGAATACATATGCACACACCACTTTTCTGTTTTTAATTTTTTAAATAATTTTTTGAACCAATTTGGACTATTTTGTGTATGTCCATTACATGAAATCCAAATTAAAATCAATTTAAATTACAGGTTGTAATGCAACAAAATATGAAAAATGCCAAGGGGGTGAATACTTTTGCAAGGCACTGTAGAAACCTGTCTCCTGCTCCGATACCGTCTGCCTGACGGAAAGGGAGTGAACAGCTTGTGGCTGGGGTGTGTGGGGTCCTTGATGATGCTGTGGGACTTCCTCAGGTACCGTTTCAAGTAGCTGTTTGTTATTTGGTATTTTATTGAGAGAACTATTAGCTGTTGCAAAAGCAGCAACTACTCTTCCTGGGTTCCACACAAAACATGACATAATACAAAACATTATTAGACAAGAACAGCTCAAGGACAGAACTACATAAAAACATTTTTAAAGGCACATGTAGCCTACATATCAATACATACACACAAACTATCTAGGTCAAATAGGGGAGAGGCATCGGGCCGTGAGGTGTTGCCTTATTTGTTTTTTGAAAGCAGTTTTGCTGTTTATTTGGGCAATATAAGATGGAACCTAGTTCCATGCAATAATGGATCTATAAAACACTGTACATTTTCTTGAATTTCTTCTGGAC
Organism: Salvelinus sp. IW2-2015; assembly: GCF_002910315.2. Classification (NCBI taxonomy): domain Eukaryota; kingdom Metazoa; phylum Chordata; class Actinopteri; order Salmoniformes; family Salmonidae; genus Salvelinus; species Salvelinus sp. IW2-2015. The sequence continues at coordinate 20,660,156 of NC_036847.1, forward strand.
TTGGGGACTGTGAAAAGACCCCTGGTGGCATGTCTGGTGGGGTAAGTGTGTGTGTCAGAGCTGTGTATAAGTTGACTATGCAAACCATTGTGGATTTTCAAGACATTAATGTTTCTTACAAAAAGAAGAAGTGAAGAAGTCACTCTCTCAACTCTTTGCCAACAGAGACTGACATGCATATTATTTACAGTGCCTTCGGAAAGTATTCAGACCCCTTGAATTTTTCCTATTTTTTTACATTACAACCTCATTCTAAAATGGATTGAATGAAAAAAATTCCTCAGCAATCTACACATAATACCCCATAATGACAAAGTGTAAACAGAAATACCTTATTTACATAAGTATTCAGGCCATTTGCTATGAGACACGAAATTGAGCTCAGGTGCATCCTGTTTCCATTGATCATCCTTGAGATGTTTCTACAACTTGATTTCAGTCCACTTGTGGTAAATTCAATTGGTTGGACATTATTTGGAAAGGCACACACCTGTCTATATAAGGTCCCACAGTTGACAGTGCATTTCAGAGCAAAAACCAAGCCATGAGGTCGAAGGAATTGTTCGTGGAGCTCTGAGATAGGATTGTGGGGAAGGGAGCAAAAAATCTGGGGAAGGGAGCAAAAAATGTCTGCAGCACCGAAAACAGTGGCCTCCATCATTCTTAAATGGAAGAAGTTTGGAACCACCAAGACTCTTCCTAGAGCTGGCCACCCGGCCAAACTAAGCAATCGGYYGTGAAGGGTCTTGGTCAGGGAGGTGACCAAGAACCCAATGGTCACTCTGACAGAGCTCCAGAGTTCCTCTGTGGAGATGGGAGCACCTTCCAGGACAACCATCTCTGCAGCACTCCACCAATCAAGCCTTTATGGTAGAGTGGCCAGATAGAAGCCACTCCTCAGTAAAAGGCACATGACAGCCCTSTTGGAGTTTGCCAAAAGGCACCTAAAGACTCTTAGACCATGAGAAACAAGATTTTCTAGTCTGATGAAACCAAGATTGAACTCTTTGGACTGAATGCCTAGCGTCACATCTGGAGGAAACCAAGCACCACTCATCACCTGGCCAATACCATCCCTGCGGTGAAGCATGGTGGTGGCAGCATCATGCTGTGGAGATGTTTTTCAGAGGCAGGGATTGGGAGACTAGTAAGGATTAAGGGAAAGATGAACAGAGCAAATTACAGAGCGATCCTTGCTCCAGAGTGCTCAGGACCTCAGACTGGGGCGAAGGTTCACCTTCCAACAGTACAACGACCCTAAACACACAACCAAGACAACACAGGAGTGGCATTGGTGTAAAAGTCTCTGAATATCCTTGAGTGGCCCAGCCAGAGCTCGGACTTGAACCCAATCAAACATCTCTGGAGAGAACTGACAATAGCTGTGCAGCGACGCTCCCCATCCAACCTGACGAATACAGGTGTGCCAAGCTTGTAGCGTCATACCCAAGAAGACTCGAGGCTGTAATCGCTTTCAAAGGTGCTTCAACAAAGTACTGAGTAAAGGGTCTGAATACTAACGTAAATGTGATATTTAAGTTTTTTATTTGTAATACATRTGAAAAAATGTGCTTTGTAATTATGGGGGATTGTGTGTAGATTGATGAGGGAAAAAAATATTTAATCGGTTTTAGAATAAGACAGTAACGTAACAAAATGTGGAAAAAGTCAAGGGGTCTGAATACTTTCCGAATGCACTGGATATCAGCCCTCTGATTACAATGAAGAGCAAGACGTGCCGCTTTGTTCTGGGCCAGCTGCAGCTTAACTAGGTCTTTCCTTGCAGCATTCGACCACACGACAGGACAATAATCAAGATAAGAAAAAACTAGAGCCTGCAGAACTTGCTTTTTGGAGTATGGTGTCAAAAAAGCAGAGCGGCTATTTATTACGGCCAGACCTCTCCCCGTCTTTACAATCATTGAATCAATATGTTTTGACAATGACCGTTTATATTCTAAGGTAACGTCAAGTAATTTAGTCTCCTCAACTTGTTCAACAGCCACACCATTCCTTACTAGATTTAGTTGAGGTCTAGAACTTAGGGAAAGATTTGTACCAAATACAATGCTCTTAGTTTTAGAGATGTTCAGGACGAGTTTATTACTGGCCACCCATTCCAAAACAGACCAACTTTGTTAAGGGTTTCAGTGGCTTCATTAGCTGTGGTTGCTGATGCTTATATTGTTGAATCATCAGCATACATGGCCACACATGTTTTGTTTAATGCCAGTAGCAGGTCATTTGTATTTATTATGGATCCCCATTAGCTGCTGCCAAGACAGCAGCTACTCTTACTGGGGTCCAGCAAAATTAAGGCATTTTATACAATTTTAAAAACATTACAATACATTCACAGATTTCACAACACACTGTGTGCCCTCAGGCCCCTACTCCACCACTACCACATATCTACAGTACAAAATCCACGTGTACGTGTGTATAGTGCATATGTTATCGTGTGGCTTCATAGTCCCGCTGTTCCATAAGGTGTATTTTTATCTGTTTTTTAAATCAGATTTTACTGCTTGCATTAGTTACTTGATGTGGAATAGAGTCCAGTCATGGCTTTATGTAGTACTGTGCACCCCCCCCCCCCCCCCATAGTCTGTGCTGGACTTGGGGACTGTGAAGAGACCTCTTGTGGCATGTCTTGTGGGGTATGCATGTGTGTCCGAGCTATGCGCCAACAGACAGCTTGTGCATTCAACATGTCAATACCTCTCATAAATACAAGTAGTGATGAAGTCAATCTCAAATCAAATCTTATTTGTCACATGCACAGAATACAGCAGATGTAGACCTTACCGTGAAATGCTTTACATTACAAGCCCTTAACCAACAATGCAGTTTTAATCAATGCAAATAGTCCGAGTAGCCATTTGAAAAGTTGTTCATGAGTTACGGCTTGGGGGAAGAAACTTTTAAGAAGCTTTTTGGATCTATACTTGGCTCTCTGGTACTGCTTGCCGTGCAGAGGCAGAGAGAACAGTCTATGACTACGGTGGCTGGAGTCTTTGGCAATTTTTAGGGCCTTCTTCTGACACTGCCTGATATAGATGTCCTGGATGGCAGGAAGTTTGGCCCCAGTGATATACTTTACGGAATTCAAAATGACAGTGCTTGTCTTTCTCTAATATATTCAGATATACTTGGATGTGTAGTGTCAGCGTTTGTTGCTGGCATATCATGCCTAAGTTTGCTAATCTTGCCAATAAAAAAATCATTCAAGTAGTTGGCAATATGAGTTGGTTTTGTGATGAATGAGCCATCTGATTCAATGAATGGTGGAGCTGAGTTTGCTTTTTTCCCCAAAATGTCATTTAAGGTTATTCAAAGCATTTTACTATCATTCTTTGTCATGTATCTTTGTTTCATAGTGTAGTTTCTTCTTCTTTTTATTCAGTTTAGTCACATGATTTCTCAATTTGCAATACATTACCTGTGCAGCCAGACTTATTTGCCATTCCTTTCGACTCATCCCTCTCAACCACACCATTTTTCAATTCCTCATCAAGCCACAGGAATTTAACCGTTTGTACAGTCAATTTCTTAATAGCAGCATGCTTATTAGTAACTGGAATAAGCAATTTCATAAAAATGTCAAGTGTTTGCTCTTCATTACACACCACAGACCAACAAAAATGATTTACATCAACAACATAGGAATCACTACGCAACTTCTTGTATGACCTCTTATACACTATATTAGGCCCAGCCTTTGGAACTTTGGTTTTCCTAGATATGGCTGCTATATTGTGATCACTTCATCTGATGGATCTGGATACTGCTTTCAAGCAAATTTCTGCAACATTACTAAAGATGAGATCAATACATGTTGATGATTTCATTCCTGTGCTGTTTGTAACTACCATGATAGGTTGACTGATAACCTGAACCATGTTGCAGGCACTGGTTACAGTGTGAAGCTTTTTCTTGAGTGGGCAGCTTGGTAAAAATAGAAAAGAGTAGAGGGCCTAGAGAGCTGCCCTGCGGTACACCACACTTTACATGGTTTGACATTACAGAAGCTTCCATTAAAGAAAACCATTTTAGTTCTATTAGATAGATAGCTCTGAATCCATGATATGGCAGAGTTTTAAAAGCCATAACACGTATGTTTTTCAACAACAGGTTATGGTCAATATTATCAAAGGCTGCGCTGAAATCTAACAGTATAGCTCCCACAATCTTCTTATTATATATTTAAAGTAGACCTCTCTGTTTACATCACATACACTATCAAGCATTTCACACATATTATTTAGATACTGACTGTTAGCACTTGGTGGCCTATATCAACACCCCAAAAGAAAAGGCTTTAGATGTGCCAGGTGAACCTGCAACCACAACACTTCATTAACACTTGACATAAGATCTTCTCTAAGCATTACAGGGATATGGCTCTGAATATTTACAGCAACACCTCCCCCATAAGCATTTCTGTCTCTTCTATAGATGTTKTATCCTTGTATTGCTACTGCTGTATCATCAAATGAATGATCTAAGTGAATCTCAGAAATGGCTAATATATGAATGTTATCTGATGTTAGCAAGTTATTGATTTCATTAARCTTATTTCTAACCTTATTTCTAAGGCTACATACTATATTAATATTGGCTATTTTCAGCCCTTTCCTGGGTAGCTTATCAGAGATAGACATAATACTGAAAATAGAAAATAAAGCAAGAGAAAAGAATATACATACACCAGTCCATTAATCACTTGGTGTGTGTGTGCTGTGAGGTTGAAGCTACAAGCCCATAGCCTTGGCTCTCTCATCCCTTCCAGGCTTCTGAGAGGGAGGATGGACAATGATCCTGTCATAGCGGATGTAAGCAATGCCCCCACGCACACTGGCAGCTTTCATGGCTGGGATCAGTTCTTTCCTCTTCTGGCGCACAGCTTCAGGATAGTCCTTGTTGAAGAAGATATATGTTCCTCTCAAGTTCTTGGCTCTTTCCAGAACAGCTACCTTGTCCTTGAATGTAAGGAACGTCCACTATAGGCCTGGGCCTATCACCTGGGCCGGTGGGGGGTTTTCCCATCCTGTGGGCGAGCTCCACCTCAATCTTCCTGTGGTCCATCTTCAATTTCTCAGAGATCATTTCCCTCACGTTGTCCTGTCTCTGTCCAGGTCTCACGTGGAGATTCTGCAATTCCGTCCACAACCATGTTGCTCCGCCTTGATTGTCCCTCAATTTATACTTCATTGTTATCATGGATTTACACACATAATCTCAAATATACAATATATTTAGATTTGTTTAACACTTGTTGGGTTACTACATGATTCATATGTGTTATTTCATAGTTTTGATGTCTTCACTATTATTCTACAATCTCTAGAAAAAAAAAGAGAAAAAAAACTGGAATGAGTAGGTGTGTCCAAATTTTTGACTGGTACTATAGGTCTTCTCACCCCTCCAGCAGGAAGAACTCACTGGAATGTTGCTATAGAGGATGAGTGCATTGTGCATTTTGAAAGTGCTCTTAAACAAGCCTATAAGGACCAGGGGTATGGATCAGCTTATAGGACTTGAGGTGTGTGTACCGTGGAGTAGTCCTACCTGTTATGATCTTGAGTCGTCACTYGATGGCAGTATTGAAGTCTCAAAATTAATGTCACCTTCTTGTCTCTGTGTGTGTTTGCCTTTGTATCACTTCTGTGTGAATATGGCAAGGTGTCATATTTCAAATTCTTTCTAATGTCAACATTGTTTTGACAAATGTTCTGCTGTGGCATAGAAAATAATAAGCATGATTTTTGCTGAAGTCAATTTGATAGGTCTATAACCTAGGCTAGGTGTAACAGAAATGGTGGGTGAAGGCTGATGTTTTGAACATCCTTGCGAACTCTCTCTTCTGGTGCCGTGGAGCTTTCACACGCAGTCATATTGGCAGATGTGTGCGATAATCAGACTGCACGGTTGCTGATTTTCAGACAAATTAAATGTCAGGGGGAAACCGGGGAGTGGGACCACTCCAGTGTTTGAAAAGCTGAGGCAACCATAAATTATTAAAGGCATAGTGCAGTCAAAAATGGCATTTCCCTGTGAAATTGGGGAAATTATGATAATGCCCTTTTAGTGTAAGAGCTGTTTAAAAAGACCGCCTGAAATTTTAGCCTGTTTTGGTGGGATGAAGTTTTGGCCTGCCTGGTGACAACACCAGGCGATAAATGAGTTAATAGACCAACAGGAAAGAGAGTTCCAAACCTCTCTGGCAATAACAGCTAGTTTTCCCCTCCATTAAGACCACTCACAGACCGTCCTAACAAAATTCTTGCTTGAGAAATTGCTATTTGCTAACAGGCTATTTTTGTTTCTTTTTGACCATTTGAATTGAAAACAATCACAGTAAGGTACTTAAATGTTACCCAGAAATGATTTGATATTGAGATAAAAATGGCTGCATTGGACCTTTAACAGCTTCTTCTCTCCCTTCTTCTGCCATTTCTAAGAGCTTCACACTGAGATTTGAGTTGAGAGGTAAAGTTTCTGAACTTCACAGAGGAGTGGGGGAAACAAAGTGAGAGAGCAGATATAAAGTAGATGTATTAAACTGAACAATGACGAAGCTGCAAAGTAAAGTGTCAGTCCACTAACTCTTATGGACAAGCAGAGAGGGTGCTAGGTTTCATAGTTTGGGATAAAAAAGACTGATTTCTCTTTACTTTTCATTATTCTGTAGTCTATATCGTGTATGATTTTGAAGTATGCCCTATCTTTCCAGAGAACAGTTCAATGAAGCCTTTACAGAGTTCCACTGCCAAATTATGTCACCTATTGCAAATATGGACYTATAATGGGGAATTCAGAGGGAAATTATTCAAGCTATTGCATTGGTGGTAATAATAGTCCCCTAGCAGCCCTAGCTCCCACCCCCTGATTGAGAAATGTGAGTAATCAGACTTTAATGACTGTGATAATGAATCTAGTAGCGACCCATCCGTCGTCACCCGTTAATGGGTTTTTCCCCGAGGTCACAGCTTCAATAGCTAATTATTAACATTGGCTTATGTGCCAGAAGCCCCACGCATTGGTCAAACAGTCCATTCTTTTAGCTGTGCAACTGTATCACTGCCTTTGCCTTGCTTCCTCTCACGCCATTGATCTCTGTGTTTCATTATGATCTATGAATGCTTGGTGAGTTGAGTGAGGGTATTTCCAATGCTACCAATACTAACTCTGCATTGTTTCATTAGCCAAGAGAGGGTCGCCTGTGGTCGCAATTACTCTGACACAAAATGTTTCCACTCCTGGCCAGGCTAGGTAATATGAGTGGAATTGCTGGGGGCTGTTCTAATAGGTGCAGAATGATGGAGATGTAGCCAGGTCTAGCAGAGACCTTTGTTCTGTGTTTGCTTTGTTTTATTGATCCTGTTTACACTGTCCATGGTACAGTCTGCTGGGCAGAGGCACCCTGTGGATAAAGCCTGTGCTATTTTTCCTGAGTGCTTAGCTTATCTCTCTTGGAGCTTGTTTTTGTATTATTTCAAGAATGCTATTCTGTTATAAAGGCTATTGTAGTTGACTAACACTCATCTTGAATCACTGGGTTTTCATGGCCCCATAGCCACATCTGTAGAGAGACAGGTCCTCAGGCTGGTGATATGGCGACTGGTCTGGGATGACGTTTGTGGAAATGGCTATTTTCTTACCACCATAAATCACAGGCAGGATTGAGGTCTGGATGACAACAGCAATCTTTCTCAATGGTTTACTGAAATACCAAAGGGAAAATGAATTGATGGGAACATTGCCATTCACACCCAGGTCTCTGTGTTTTTCTGCTAGAGGAAAGGATTGGGATGGTCACCTGCATTGACATGAATTGTATTTTGAGTGTTTGTCTCCGTATCCGAAAGGTATGATACCCCTAAAATGACAACTTATTTGTTGCCATGTTCATGGCCAAATCAATACTCGCCAGAAAATGTTTTTGACCTCTGTCCAGCCCACCTTGTCCTGCCTCGCAACACATTCTCATGTTAAAGCTATTACTTCTCTGTAGAACCACAGGACATGATAGACCAAATTGGCCTCTGGGCATTTCGTAGGATTTGGTATGTAAATTTGTATCACTCCATTTAGTATCATAAATTACGTTATGTTACAATAGAGGGTCATGTGATACCACACTGTCATGCTCTGTGCTGTAGAATAGCAGCATGTATGTAGACATACAGTATGTGACGCAATACAATATTGCAGTAGAGAAATAGAAAACTTGCATCATTCCCAGTTGTGCCATGCAAGTCAGCCATTTGTAAGCCACTATATTTGTAAGGTTTTAATCAATCAATTAGACCAGCGGATGATGAATATGGCAGGATTGGCAGAACTAGAGCCAACACAGAATTTGGCCAACCAACCAGGATCATCCCACTATTAATTACAGTAAGTGGGCTGTGAGTTGGGACCATTTTGTATGATGAAGTCAAGAAAGAAAACAGGATACATACACACGGCATAAGTGCATACCGAAATTCAATTAAATCCAAACTAATATTGGTAGCCAAGTATTCATGTAATRATCAGTTAAAATATAAGCATCTTGTCAGGAGTTGGTGGGGCTGAAATCAATTCAAGAGATCAACGCCTTGATAATCCATAACCTTCCCCATGGTTGATTCAACATTGTTTCCACGTCATTTTAATGAAAGTACGTCGAACCAACATGGAATAAATGTTGAATTGACATCTGTGCCCAGTGGGTTGGGTCATATAGGCTGCTGAGCATTGATCAAGATTCTCTATTTAAAGTTCACTACATTTCATTAATATTCTAATAATACCTCACTGTTTCCTCCAGAAATAAGTACAGTGTAATACATTTTCCCGTAGAATACAAGGGAGCTTTAGGATAAGCAGTGCCTGTACAAATGGAGCAGTATGCCATGAGGTTTAATTAAGTCCCCGGCTCTCCCATTTGAATATAGAGGGATTATTAATCAGAATGTGACTTTACAGGTGAGCCAAACAGAGCCTGACGAGTTTGTATATCAGTCCCATCCCCTGGGGTTATGACATCAAACTACACAGCGATAGATCGTCTGAATGATTATGTAGCCATTTACACTCGTACCCGTATATGGGTTGAAAATGGCAGATTTGGGCACTAATACTGTAAGTGCCTAAATTAGAACGTAGTGGCTGTACATTAACATGGAATACATGACATCAGAGCTCTGGCTCTGCGTTTCACAGCGTTGTATTGGTTTTGACTGACAGCTGTTCTGAACTTGAACATTGCACATGACAAGAAGTTACCCCCATCCCTCCCGGTAATTGGGCAACTTTTGCAACAAAAAATGTTGTCTGAGTAAGGGAAATGCTGTAAATTTTGATGTCTCGATGTATTTTGAAAGATGAGATGTTGAGGATTATAATAAATACTGCTTTGATGTRATACAAGCAAGCCAAACACAAATGCGCACTTCACATTTCCAAATTATGAAACTCATGTCATATACAGTGTCAACATTTATGATCACTATGTTTGATGTACAGTTACAAGATGATATGGCGTCATACCCTGGGTTTTTCTGAACAGAAAAAGCCTATGTTTGTTTATTGTGAAGAACATTTGCAACGGTATTCACACCTGAATGCACTGATGACTCCTTTCTATGCACACCACAATTACAATCTGTTTCCCTGAATTGCCTTGTGAAAAGCCTAACACTGTAAGATCATATTTTTTTACTTAGCTAGTCATGTTGGCAATAGAACAAGCTTTCATATCATGCCCACCTGTCCCAGATTCTTCTAATCATAAAAGTGCATTGACATTGCTTTAGGAACTGTACTCACTTTGGAGAGGTGTATGGCCACTTGAAGACACCAGTTAGTCCTCTCACTCAAACCCTTGTAATTTCTTTGTCTTATGTTGCACTTACCCCACATTTTCTAGGTATATTCATATCATGTTACTGAATGTATCCAGTGTATTTTCTGATTTCATTATCAGTAAATGCGTTATCAGTAAATGTACAGGAAATGTAAAACGCACATACAATCATCAGTGTAATGTTAAGATTCAGACTTATGTCAGGGGAACTGTTGTGTACCTCTGATCTAATCATTTCCCCATTATCTCCAAACTGTTCCCTTTCAATTGCTACAATGGTTATGCACATGCTTTTCATGTTCTTTAACAGGCAACATGTCAAGACTATCTACCTATTCTAGAGGTAAATCTATATAATTGTCAGAATATACAGTAGCAGTCAAAAGTTTGGACACACCTACTCATTCCAGGGTTTTTCTTTATTTTTACTATTTTCTACATTGTAGAATAATAGTGAAGACATCAAAACTATGAAATAACCCATATGGAGTCATGTAGTAACCAAAAAAGTGTTAAACAATTCTAAATACATTTTATATTTGAGATTCTTCAAAGTAGCCACCCTTTCTTTGCCTTGTTGACAGCTTTGCACACTCTTGGCATTCTCTCAACCATCTTCATGAGGTAGTCACCTGGAATGCATTTCAATTAACAGGTGTGCCTTGTTAAAAGTTAATTTGTGAAATGTCTTTCCTTCTTAATGTGTTTGAGCCAATCAGTTGTGTTGTGACAAGGTAGGGGGGTATACAGAAGATAGCCCTATTTGGTAAAAGACCAAATCCATATTATGGCAAGAACAGCTCAAATAAGCAAAGCTATTCATTACTTTAAGACATGAAGGTTAGTCAATGCGGAACATTTCAAGAACTTTTAAAGTTTCTTTAAGTGCAATCAAAAAAACATCAAGCGCTATGATGAAACTGGRTCTCATGAGGACCGCCACAGGAAAGGAAGACCCAGAGTTACCTCTGCTGCAGTGGATATGTTCATTACAGTTACCAGCCTCAGAAAATGTAGCCCAAATAAATGCTTCACAGAATTCAAGTAACAGACACATCTCAACATCAACAGTTCAGAGGAGACTGCATGAATCAGGCCTTCATGGTCAAATTGCTGCAAAGAAACTACCACCAAAGGACACCAATAATAAGAAGAGACTTGCTTGGGCCAAGAAACACAAGGAATGGACATTAGATCTGTGGAAATATGTCCTTTGGTCTGATGAGTCCAAATTTGAGATTTTTGGTTCCAACCGCCGTGTCTTTGTGACACGCAGAGTAGGTGAACGGATGATCTATGCATGTGTGGTTCCCAGCGTGAAACATGGAGGAGGAGGTGTGATGGTGTGGGGCTGCTTTGCTGGTGACAGTGTTTGTGATTTATTTAGAATTCAAGGCACACTTAACCAGCATGGCTACCACAGCATTCTACAGCGATGCTCCATCTCATCTGGTTTGCGCTTAGTGGGACTATCATTCGTTTTTCAACAGGACAATGACACAACACACCTCCAAGCTGTGTAAGAGCTATTTGACCAAGAAGGAGAGTGATGGAGTGCTGCATCAGATGACCTGGCCTCCTCAATCACCTGACCTCAACCCAATTGAGATGGTTTGGGATGAGTTGGACTGCAGAGTGAAGGAAAAGTGCTGAGCATATGTGGGAACTCCTTCAAGACTGTTGGAAAAGCATTCCAGGTGAAGCTGGTTGAGAAAATGCCACGAGTGTGCAAAGCTGTCATCAAGGCAAAGGGTGGCTACTTTGAAGTATCTGTCACGCCCTGACCATAGTTTGCTTTGTATGTTTCTATGTTTTGTTTGGTCAGGGTGTGATCTGAGTGGGCATTCTATGTTGTGTGTCTAGTTTTTCTGTTTCTGTGTTTGGCCTGATATGGTGTTAGTCGTTGTCTCTGATTGGGAACCATATTTAGGTAGCCTGTTTTGTCATTGTGGGTTGTGGGTGATTGTCTATGTTGATGTTGCATGTCTGCACTCCGTTGTTTATAGCATTCACGCTCGTTTGTTATTTTGTATAGTTTCGTTAAGTGTTCTCTGTGTAAATAAATAAATTCAAGATGAACACATACCACTCTGCATATTGGTCCTCCGATCCTTCAAACTTCTCCTCGTCAGATGAGGAGGAAGACGAACGTGACAGTATCTAAAATATGAAAGCATTTTTTTGCTTACTACATGATTCCATATGTGTTATTTGATCGTTTTGATGTCTTCACTACATCACGTTTTAGGGAAGACCCAGATGCAGACAGTGTCGAAGTAACAAAAGTTTATCACTAGAACAGGGGCAGGCAAAACGACAGGTCAAGGGCAGGCAGAGGTCAGTAATCCAGATCAAAGTCAAAAAGAACAGAAGGCAGGCAGGCTCAGGGCAGACAGAATGGTCAAAACTGGAACTAGTTTTGAGAAAACAGGAACTACAGAAAACAGGAACTACAGAAAACAGGAACTACAGAAAACAGGAACTACAGAAAAAGACAGGAGCAAGGGGAAAACCGCTAGTAGGCTTGACAGACAAAACAAACTGTCAACAGACAAACAGAGAACACAGGCATAAATACACTGGGGACAATGGGGAAGATGGGCGACACCTGGAGGGGGGTGGAGACAAGCACAAAGACAGGTGAAACAGATCAGGGTGTGACACACTATTATTCTACATTGTAGAAAATAGTAAAAAGAAAGAAAACCCTTGAATGATTAGGTGTCCAAACTTTTTACTGGTACTTTACATGCCACCAAATTAGTTGTAGTTTACTATAGATGTTGACATTTAGGTATTTCCTCTGTTGTGATGAGCTACATTGAATTTGCAGGAATGGATAGTCTTTGCAGAATCGCATTATACAATGTTATAGGTTATCACCCAAAGAAACCATTTACTGTAATACTTTATGTAAATTAATGGATGTGTGCTACTACTGTAGATATGTATTCACAATTTTCAATGACAAAGATTACTGTGAGAATTTAGGACTGAGCTATACTGCTATACAAAATAGAAATGTTGAAAAGCTGGAAATAAAGTGATTTTGTGACTAGTCAATTGTAAACTCTCCAAAAGTCTGATTTCCTCCAGTAAGCTCCCTTTGGCACAGAGTTCCCTTTCCCCAGAGAAGGAATCATGAATCGTGAACAATAATAAGCAGGAGATAATTTTCCTATGAGGGAAATAAGTGTAAAAGCATTTCATCTCAGTGGCTTGGAAGAACTCCAACCTCATCAGAGGAGCACATTTATTTTGGTCTCAGAATGCATTCCCTTTAATTTCACGCTTAATGCCCTGATACCAGCCAGAAGAGAAAATATAACGTTTCATTTTCTGTCAAGAGTTACTAACAGAGAGAATGTAAGTGCCACACACAAAGGAGAGAGAAGAAAAAGTTAWTTTTTTTTGCATTTGTTTACTTCACTTGTCTTAGATGTTTTTTCCTCTGCTTTAGAAGCAAACTGATGTTTGCTCTGTCTGCTGCGTCAGATATAATATGAAGAGATTGACTTTGAGGGCATTCCACTTTTGTGTGCCATTCATATTCCTCTGTGTTGTCTGGCCTGTTGATTCCTCCATGATGTTGGGTATTAAAACCTCTTAAATGTAAAGTCCCCTGTTTAGGGGACCTGCGTGGTTCTGGTACTGGTTCCAACCGACATTTCTGCTTATACATCGATCTGTGGACACTGTAATTGAAACGGCTTGCATTGAGCAATAGCCCTGGTTCCCACAGACACAGCAGCATGTATTCTTAAGCCTGTAGGACGTGAAATCTGAAACCACTTGAAGTTGGGATGTCCCTCCTACCATTTAATTCGCTCTTCCGACTGTCCATCAACTCCTGGCTGAACCCTATGTCACAGCCACTGACAAACCATGACATTGTAGCACATCCAGAGATCGACATATATAGCTATTCATCTAAAATAATTCATACATTTAAAAAAAKAAAACAATGTGTTTGTCATAGACGGAGAAGATTAATGAGATGAAAGGTGAGTTCCTAACGAGTTCAAGAAGCTAAGCTAGAGCTCTGTGAGACGTTCACAGCGACGAGGGCAGACATTTTGATCAAGAGAGACATTTAGAAATAGGCAAATTTTCTCTAACACAAACATACAAATATGTTTTTGACAGTTATAAGAAAGGTGAAATCTTATAGTTAGTCATTTTATAATTTGATTATACTAAATTTAGAAAGTATATAAGTCATTTCAAGCTTTATTCATACAGTTTTGTTGAATAAGAAATACATCATATAAAATATTTTATACTGTATTTGTACTGTGTACTTGAGTTTGTGTCCTCAAAAGGGACTACACCTCAGCAAGTTAGAACTATTTTAACCAGAAAGGTGAGATTTTAACATTTCTTGGAGTATGCAGCATTAATAGTTATTGTTTATGGCCCTCTTATGATAAATAATTACTTTTGTGGATTACGCAGATAACATTTTCCATTACATTTAGTCTAATTTAACTGGTTTTAAAAAACAATTAACACAGAGAATGGAGTTTTTCTTCATTCCAGCTAGCTGCCTGAAGGATAGTTGAAATGTTCTATATCAATTCCCCTTAGAGCAGGAAATCTCATCAACAAACAAAGACGGTTCTGCCAAGTTGCTCTGCGGAGTTATTCGAGGAAGGAAAGAGAGGAAGGCTCCACACCACTCTCTCACTTGAGTATCTTACCTAGTTATTTTCAGATGACTTAATTTTGCTCTTTGTAGCTTTGTAAACTATGTGTGTGTTTTCTATACCTGTTCGCTCCTTTCCCTGTAGAGTCTCCCCACATCTTGCCTGCAACCCTTCTAATTTAGAATACCCTCCGCACACAACCCATGTGGAATTCCTGGTCTCCAGAAACGTTTGGAACTGCTGATCAGCGGTCAAGAACACAGAGTTCATCCCAGCCTATGCTGCTCTTCGGTTCCTAGACTTTTTGGCCCCGACGGAGACATGGATCACCCCAGAGAACACTGCTACTCCAGCTGCTCTCTCTTCATCTGACTACCTGTTCTCCAAGAGCATCTGGTTGTTACGGTGGTGGCTACTCATTTCACCTAAGTGGAGATTTTATATTTTCTCCCTCACTCACCTGTCCATCTTCACATTTGAATTCCATCTGGCGCCCATCAGGTACCCTTAGAGAGTTCCTCAATGAGCTTGACACCTTGATAAGCTAATTTCCTGACGATGACTCATGTCTCATTGTACTGATTAACTTCAACCTCCTGACATCTGCATTCGCAAAACAAAATCTAAATTTTTCTGTCCCCCCCTTGCCTCTTTTGACCTCACTCTTTCCTACTCGCATTGTACACCCCCCCCCCCCCCCCCAGTAGCACTGACTTTGCTGATAGCAACTTTATTGAGGTAAAATGTACTTACTATACATGTGGTGTCCCCACCTAGCTATCTTAAAGATGTATGCACTAACTTTAAGTCGCTCTGGATAAGAGTGTCTGCTAAATGACTAAAATATAAATGTAAATCAATGACGGCATTACCAGATTTTCTCCCCTGATGAATTGTTTTTGATTTCTGCTGTCAACAGACACCATGGGTTTTTGCCCATGTACAGTGCCTTCAGAAAGTATTCATACCCCTTGACTTATTCCACATGTTGTTGTGTTACAGACTGCATTCAGAATTGATTAAATCGTTTTTTTCTTCTTGCCCATCTACACACAATATCCCATAATGACAAAGTTAAAACATGTTTTTAGACATTTTGGCAAATGTATTGAACATTTTATACAGAAATAACTAATTTACATATGTGTTCACACCCCTGAGTCAATGCATGTTAGAATCACCTTCGGCAGTGATTACAGCTGTGAATCTTTCTGGGTAAGTCTCTAAGAGCTTTGCACATCTGGATTGTACAATATTTGTCAAATTGGTTGTTGATCATTGCAAGATAACAATTTTCAAGTTTTGGCTGTGCTTAGTTCCATTCCGTTTCTTTTTTATCCGGAAAAACTTCCCAGTCCTTTACGATTACAAGCATACCCATAACATGATGCAACCATCACTATGCTTGAAATATGGAGAGTGGTGCTCAGTAATGTGTTGTATTGGATTTACCTCAAACATAACACCATGTATTCAGGACAAAAAGGGAATTGCTTGCCATATTTTTTGCAGAATTACTTTAGTACCTTATTGCAAACAGGATGCATGTTTTGGAATATTTTTATTCTGTACATGGTTTATTCTTTTCACTCTGTCAATTAGGTTAGTATTGTGAAGTAACTACAATGTTGTTGATCCATCCTCAATTTTCTCCTATCACAGCCATTAAACTCTGTAACTGTTTTAAAGTCACCATTGGCCTCATGGTGAAATCCCTGAGCAGTTTCCTTCCTCTCCAACAACTGAGTTAGGAAGGACGCCTGTATCTTTGTAGTGACTGGGTGTATTGATACACCATCCAAAATGTAATTAATAACTTCACCATGCTCAAAGAGATAATCAATGTCTGCTTTTTTTATTTGTTATCTATCAATATTATTTTGTATCTACCAAATAGATGCCCTTCTTTGAGAGGCATTGAAAAACCTACCGGGTCTTTATGGTTGAATCTGTGTTTGAAATTCACTGCTTGACTGAGGGACCTTACAGATAATTGTATGTGTGGGGTACAGAGATGAGGTAGTCATTCAAAAATTATATTAAACACTATTATCGCACATAGAGAGAGTCCATGCAACTTATTATGTGACTTGTTAAGAAAATGTTTACTTATTTTGGCTTGCCATAACAAATGGGTTGAACACTTATTGACTCAAGAAATGGAAGATTTTCATTTGAAATGAATTTGTACCAAAAAAAATGGAAAACATAATTCTACTTTGACATGTCAATTGAATCCATTTTAAATGCAGGCTGTTACAGGCAGAAAAAATCAAGGGGTGTTTATACTTTATGGAGGCACTGTAGGTGTGTGATTCTGCAACTGCAGGCACTTCTATGTCCTRTGGGTAAAACATTTTTTTACATTCTTTAAGTTCACACTACAATCCCTCCAGACCTTTTTAACACCTCTCTATCAAGTATTTTTGCTACTTTTCAGATGCATTTTATACCTAAATGTCACTGTTACGCTCCTGTCCCTTACCCAGACTTTTGAGATACTACTATATTTTTTATATGAGAAAGCATTAAAAATTACACATTCTATAAGGTTATCTACTAGAGAAAGAGTCAATGAAATAAAATCTATATCAATATTTATTGTGAGTATGCCCTTTATATTGTTTTTTACACAAAATATACCTGTCCTTTGTTAGTGGTGTCATTTCAACCACTCATTAATTTAAAAAAATGAGGAGAATGTTAATTTAGTTACCATGGAAACTTATTGTGACACTGAAGCACATGGCTGCAGCAGACAGTTGTTCCAGATGTGATGTGCAGAAGTTAAAGAAAAATATAAGTAAATATTGCTCGTGTAGAGAATATTTTATTGTCAGTAATTTCCATACAGGCTATAATTTATTTAATTTGTGGGAAAATGTTGTATATTTTATGTAATTAGTGTAAACTATATGCTAGCTGTAATACTAGCCAAAGAATGTTAAGGAGCCTGTCATTTTTCTCCAAAAACAGTCATTTCCATCACTAACTCAACTGTGGTGGAAATGACAGAACGTGGTGGAAATGACAAAAATCCATTATCTTATTAGTTGTAGCTTTTTTTAAACTTTAGACTTATTTAATGTTTTAAATTAATTTAATCTAGAACATGTAAAATAAAAAAAAAGTAGTATTTTTCTTTGTTTTTAGAAGATGCCACATAAAACAGCACAGAGATCACAGACATATATAAATAAAATAAAAATATATCCTATATGATACCAGGAAATGAAAACAGGCCAAGAAGTCTTCAATACTCCAGGATAAAGCAATGTAACAGAATTAGCACAGCCACAGAAGAGAAAATCACTAGATTATATGAACGTGATGAACGTGATGACAACATGAGAGCAACAACAAGGAAAAAGGACTATGAAGCTACACCAGGTAAAGTTGTGGGTTATTTTATGTAAAATCTCACATTTGTTATACGAACATATTATCACTACACTCTGTATCACTAAACTATGCTGTCATTACATATTTTGAATGTGCATAACTTTTAGAATTTCCTGTGTTTCCAGATCATCACCGACAGTCCAGGAGAGATAACTTGGACGATACTCAGTTGCTACTGGTCCTTTCCACATCACTGCAGCTGTTTCAGCCCACAGACCGTGACTTCGGTTGAAAAATCAGAGGCAGACCAAGATGGAAAATCCAACACATCTCACAGCACCTTCCAGCCTATTGAAGATCTAAGTGAAGCATTGATCGGAAAGTGGTGTGTGGTGGAGCATGATCAGGACGTTTACCCTGGCATCGGGCAATGTGTTCACGCAGAGAGTGGTGCTCTTGTGAAAACCTTGAGTCGCATTGGCCCCAACCGTTTTTTGGGGATGATGAGAGATAGCGTCATAAGGTACAGACCACAGCATGTGCTTGGACTTGTCCCTGAGCCCCATCCAGTGACCAAAAGGCACATGGAGCTGGATGCCTTGGTCTGGGAGGAACTTTGCTCTCTTTCTAAGCCTTAGATACCTTAAACTCACTATACAGTACATACAAAGCAGGACATAAAATCATACATTAAATAAAACATGTGCAGCTCTCAATTAACTCTTCCCTCAATATATAGTGCATTCGGACCTCCTTCACATTTTGTTATGTTACAGCCTTATTCTAAAATAAATAGTTTTCCTCATCAATCTACCCACAATACCCTACAAAGACAAAGCGAAAACAGGTTTTCAGAACAGAAATACCTTATTTACATAACTATTCAGACCCTTTGCTATGAGACTCAAAATTGAGCTCAAGTGCATCCTGTTCCCATTGATCATCCTTGAGATAGTTCCACAACTTGATTGGAGTCCACATGTGGTAAATTCAATTGATTGGACATGATTTAGAAAGGCACACAATTGTCTACATAAGGTCCCACAGTTGACAGTGCATGTCAGAGCAAAAATCAAGCCATGAGGTCGAAGGAATTGTCCATAGAGCTCTGAGACAGGATTGTGTCGAGGCACGGATCTGGGGAAGGGTAACAAAAAATGTCCGCAACATTGGAGGTCCCCAAGAACACAGTGGCATCCATCATTCTTAAATGGAAGAAGTTTGTAACCACCAAGACTCTTCCTAGAGCTGGACGCTCGGCCAAACTGAGCAATCGGGGGAGAAGGGCCTTGGTCAGGGAGGTGACCAAGAACCCAATGGTCACTCTGATAGAGCTCCATAGTTCCTCTGTGGAGATGGGATAACCTTCCAGAAGGACAACCATCTCTGCAGCACTCCACCAACCACCCCCATCCCTGGGGTGAAGCATGGTGGTGGCAGCATCATGCTGTGGGGATATTTTTCAGCGGCAGGGACTGGGAGACCAGTCAGGATCAAGGGAAAGATGAACGCAGCAAAGTACAGAGAGATACTTGATGAAAACCTGCTCCAGAGCGCTCAGGACCTCAGACTGGGACACACCCAAGACTACGCAAGAATGGTTTTGGGACAAATCTCTGAATGTCCTTGAGTGGCCCAGCCAGAGCCCGGACTTGATCCCGATCGAACATCTTTGGAGAGACCTTAAAATAGCTGTGCAGCGATGCTCCCCATCCAACCTGACAGAGCTTGAGAAAATCCGCAGAGAAGAATGGGAGAAACTCCAAAAATACTGGTGTGCCAAGCTTGTTGCGCCATACTCAAGAAGACTCGAGGCTATAATCACTTCAAAAGGTGCTTCAACAAAGTTCTACTTAGCTAACATGTGGAATTGTTTTAACATGGTCATACCATGGATCATTAGCTATTTTATTTGGAATTGTAGGACCCCTGTGGTTTTAAAAATATATATCAAATCAAATATTTGATGAACCATTGAATTTGGCCATACTGCTATTAACCCATAGAAACACATTGATATAACACATTCATATATGGCAATTATCAAAAATAAGTATTTGAGCGATATAAGAATGCTCAGTGGAATGACCGGTATACCTTTAACATGGAAATGCCCTATTTACTTCCATTCATTTTTGCCCGGTACTGGGTTACCTTCGGACGAGTCTTGCAAGGCTTGTGGGCATTGTAGCGTAAAAAGAGGCATGTTCTAGGGTTGAATGGCGGGAACCCTGCTCAGGCGTTTATTTTACCCATAGTACGTTAGGTTAGCTTAAAGATAAAGACTTTGATGAGGATTTATTATTATGCTAATTAAWTTTTTTCATGGCCAAGGACATCGACTTTAGACCCCTTTTGTAGTCCCTGCTGTGTTGCAACACCCCAGTAATTTGGTGGATTTTCAKAATTAGACTTGTATACAAAATGTATTGTTGTGTGAAGTAGTTTTGGATGGACATCCATCAAGTTGCTGTTGCTTAGGCTGTAGATTTTTGGGGAACTCTTTCCGTAGTAGGTTAGGGAAATGCTCCCCTAACCTGCAATGAAAATCACTTTGTATCGAAGTACCATAAAAAGAGTGTGTCCCGTCGATTTTTACGAATTTAATTTCTTTCTAAATTGACAGATTGCAATCAAAACACAAGTCAAAGTATTGTATGGAATGCTTTCTGCCATCTTTGTATTTACATTCTTATTCGTTTTCAGCAGAGTAATACCTGAAGGAGAACGAATGAGACATTGATTTAGGCCCTCTAGGGTAGTTAGTTATTTGTTACTGGACCAGCCCCACCCATAACCCTGGCTGCCAATCTATTCCTATCAATAGACATTATGCTTTCTATAAATCTCTCTTCTGAAATCAATAGACATAAAATATCATCA
Organism: Salvelinus sp. IW2-2015; assembly: GCF_002910315.2. Classification (NCBI taxonomy): domain Eukaryota; kingdom Metazoa; phylum Chordata; class Actinopteri; order Salmoniformes; family Salmonidae; genus Salvelinus; species Salvelinus sp. IW2-2015. Next base: position 20,680,883 of record NC_036847.1, read on the forward strand.
TCACTTGCACATTCCCAAGCAGCACAAGCTCAAACTGCAGGGAGTATATCACAGTGAAAACTATTCTAGCTGTGTACACATCTGGCTTTTAAACATCAGCTGAGAGAAGTAGTAACTGTTACTGAAAGAAATCAGCTTAAAACCGCATGATCATGCACGTTTTTCAGGTTGTGTAATATCACTATAGTGCTTTGACAGTTTCAATCAACATACCGTCCACTCTAACCACTGAACTGTTACAACAAAATGTATGATGAACCACATGTATTAAAGGGGAAGTGAAGCATGTCTGGCAACTTAGGAATTTGGAATATGTAGATGTAGATGGATGGCTTGTTGGATTTTACAGAGCATGTTGCAGGTCTTGGTCACATGCTGAGGTCATCAATCATCCCTGACTTTGTTGTAGAATATAAGGTCATTGTTTGCCGCCTCTGCTTGTTGACGTGGATCCAAAGGTACACTGCTTGTCAGAAACATATTAAGATGGATAGTGCGTGTGAATATGTGTGTGTGTGTGTGTGTGTGTGTGTGTGTGTGTGTGTGTGTGTGTGTGTGTGTGTGTGTGTGTGTGTGTGTGTGTGTGTGTGTGTGTGTGTGTGTGTGTGTGTGTGTGTGTGTGTGTGTGTGTGTGTGTGTGCGCTCACATTTGTGTGTCAAATAAAAAATGTCACAAAATTCAAACCTTGGTATGTAATGTCAGTCATCTGTCTGCCTTTCATGTAAGTTTCACCATGGTAATGAGCGAGCGGTCAGCTAACATTCACCTTGTTGCCTTACTGTACGTGGAGAGTTTATGAGTGTGACACATTCAGGACACTGTACTGACAGAATAACAGATGTGTCCCTGTGTTCTTCTCCTAAGTGTGCTCAGAATAGGTTATCACAAAGATGACTTTATGCTATCATAGATGAAGTAAAAATGGGGGAAAGCAGATACAAATTCTATTGACCATGGTGATTAATGTTCAGACTCTCTGATGGTAGATGGCCTTATGACTAAGATCTAATGACTACTTATTAGCTGCAATTAGCCATTAAACGCATTAATCAGATCTATTGGCAACATTTTAGTCCAGAACCACATGTACATATGAACTCATTAATAGTGTGACTAGCATTTTGAAGCGCTAACCTCTGCATCTACAGTATATATTCTCACAGGTGATTCGAACAAAAAGTAATCAAATTACAATGTTCTTTATCACATGCTTCGTAAACAGGTGTAGACTGACACTGATATGCTTACTTACGGCCCCTTCCCAACAATGCAGAGAGAAAAATATAGAAAGAAATAATAACACAAAAAAAAATACACAATGAGTAACGATAACTTGGCTATATACATAGGGTTAGGGGTAGTACCAAGTCGATGTTCAGGGTTACGAGGTAATTGAGGTAGATATGTACATATAGGTAGGGATAAAGTGACTAGGCAACAGGATAGATAAAAAAACAGTAGCAGCAGCGTATGTGATGAGTCAAAAGAGTTAGTGCAAAGGTGGTTCAATGCAGATAGTCCGGGTAGCTATTTGGTTAACTATTTAGTAGTCTTATGACTTGGGGGTAGAAGCTGTTCAGGGTCCTGTTGGTTCCAGACTGCATCGGTACCACTTGCTATGCGGTAGCAGAAAGAAAAGTCTGTGACTCGGGTGACTGGAGTCTTTGACAATATTTAGGAGCTTCCTCTGACACCGTCTGGTATAGAGGTCCTGGACGGCAGGGAGCTCGGCCCCAGTGATGTGCTGGGCTGTACGTACTACCCTCTGTAGCACTTTGCGGCTGAATGCCAAGCAGTTGCCATACCAAGCGGTGATGCAGCCAATGAAGACGCTCTCAATGGTGCAGCTGTATACTTTTTGAGGATCTGAGGGCCCATGCCAAATCTTTTTAGCCTCCTGAGGGGAAGGGAAGAAGGGTTTTCATGCCTTAACTGTGTTGTGTGTGTGAACCATGTTAATTCGTTAGTAATGTGGACACTTAGGAACATGAAGCTCTCGACCCGCTCCACTACAGCCCCGTCGATGTGGAATGGGGGCGTGCTCGGAACTCTGTTTCCTGAAGTCCACGATCAGCTACTTTGTCTTGCTGATGTTGAGGGAGAGGTTTTTGTCCTGCCACCACACTGCCAGGTCTCTGACTTCCTCTCTATAGGCTGTCTCATCTTCGTCTGTGATCAGGCCTACCAACGTCGCGTCTTCAGCAAACTTGATGATGGCGTTGTAGTCGTGGGAGAAGAGGGAGTACAGGAGGGGACTAAGCACACACCCCTGAGGGGCCCCCATGTTGAGGGTCAGCGTGGCAGATGTGTTGTTACCTACCCTTACCACCTGGGGGCGGCCCGTCAGGAACAGCATTCTCACATAGGTGCTCCTCTTGTCCAGGTGGGAGAAGGCAGTTTTGAGTGCAATAGAGATTGTGTCATCTGTGGATCTGTTGGGGCAAAATGTGAATTGAAGTGGGTCCAGGGTGTCTGGGATGATGGTGTTAATGTTAGCCATGACCAGCCTTTCAAAGCATTTTGTGGCTACATATGTGAGTGCTACAGGGCAATAGTCATTTAGACAGGTTACCTTCGTGTTCTTGGGAACAGGGACTATGGTGGTCTGCTTGAAACATGTTGGTCAGAAGTATTCAACTCTTACACTACAAGGTCCGGAGCTTGCTGATTTTCTGTTCTACCTGATAATGAATTACACCTATCTGGTGTCCCAGGTCTAGACTGGGACACCAGTCTCAACTGGCTTTGAGGTCCAGAGTTGAGTTTGAGGGATGTAGGTATTACAGACTGGGTCAGGGAGAGGTTGAAAATGTCTACTGAAGCCCATGGACTCATTCTGTATGTTGAGATCCATGTCAACAACATGGCAGGGAGAGCCACATCTCCCAAGGTCAATAAGCTCCTTGAGGCTAAAAGAGGCTGATATTATGCTTGTTCCATAGCAACGGATGGAGCAACCTAGCTCACAGATGCTTTGTGTAGGAGACGCACACACACACACACACACACACACACACACACACACACACACACACACACACNGTGTGTGTGTGTGTGTGTGTGTGTGTGTGTGTGTGTGTGTGTGTGTGTGTGTGTGTGTGTGTGTGTGTGTGTGTGTGTGTGTGTGCGCTCACATTTGTGTGTCAAATAAAAAATGTCACAAAATTCAAACCTTGGTATGTAATGTCAGTCATCTGTCTGCCTTTCATGTAAGTTTCACCATGGTAATGAGCGAGCGGTCAGCTAACATTCACCTTGTTGCCTTACTGTACGTGGAGAGTTTATGAGTGTGACACATTCAGGACACTGTACTGACAGAATAACAGATGTGTCCCTGTGTTCTTCTCCTAAGTGTGCTCAGAATAGGTTATCACAAAGATGACTTTATGCTATCATAGATGAAGTAAAAATGGGGGAAAGCAGATACAAATTCTATTGACCATGGTGATTAATGTTCAGACTCTCTGATGGTAGATGGCCTTATGACTAAGATCTAATGACTACTTATTAGCTGCAATTAGCCATTAAACGCATTAATCAGATCTATTGGCAACATTTTAGTCCAGAACCACATGTACATATGAACTCATTAATAGTGTGACTAGCATTTTGAAGCGCTAACCTCTGCATCTACAGTATATATTCTCACAGGTGATTCGAACAAAAAGTAATCAAATTACAATGTTCTTTATCACATGCTTCGTAAACAGGTGTAGACTGACACTGATATGCTTACTTACGGCCCCTTCCCAACAATGCAGAGAGAAAAATATAGAAAGAAATAATAACACAAAAAAAAATACACACACACACACACGGCGAGAGATTGTAATGCAAGAATATGCAACTCCAGAGCATGAGATGTCCTCCCTATCCACTGCAGAGGGAACTTAATATTGGTTACATAGTTTGTTGAAGGATAGATTAGTTACATGCACAAGTGAATCAATGTATGAGTAATGTGCTGATGTAATTGCAATACATACATCATTGTAAAAAAAAAAATGCACATCACATCTATTGATATTAAAAATGTCTTTGTGATGGACCAAAAGACCACAACAACCTTTTCCGTAAGGATATTCTGAAGAGATCTGATGCTAGATTAATAATTACCTCTCACAACTCTCTTCTGTGTAATCATTTTCTCAGCTTTGACATACTGTCAGACATCTATATACTGCTGTAGTTTCACTGTTCAAATACTCTCTAGTCTTCTCTTGTCTATCAGATCAAATTTTATTAGTCACATGCGCCGAGTACAACATGCGCCGAATAGACCTTACAGTGAAATGCTTACTTACGAGCCCCTAACCAACAACGCAGTTTCAAAAAATACAGAGATAAGAGATAAAAGTAACAAGTAATTAAAGAGCAGCAGTGAAATAACAATAGCGAGACTATATACAGGGGGGTACCAAGACAGAGTCAATATGCGGGGGCACCGGATATTTGAGGTAGTATGTACATGTAGGTAGAGTTATTAAAGTGACTATGCATAGATGACAACAGAGAGTAGCAGTGGTGTAAAGAGGGGGGAGGGATGCAAATAGTCTGGGTAGCCATTTGACTAGATGTTCAGGAGTCTTATTCCTTGGGGGTAGAAGCTGTTTAGAAGCCTATTGGACCTAGACTTGGCGCTCGGGTACCGCTTGCCGTGCGGTAGCAGAGAGAACAGTCTATGACTAGGGTGGCTGGAGTCTTTGACAATTTTTAGGGCCTTCCTCTGACACCGCCTGGTATAGAGGTCCTGGATGGCAGGCAGCTTAGCCCCAGGTAGACAGACACCCTCTGTAGTGCCTTGCAGTTGGAGGCCGAGCAGTTGCCATACCAGGCAGTGATGCAACACAGTCAGGATGCTCTCGATGGTGCAGCTGTAGAACCTTTTGAAGATCTGAGGACCCATGCCAAACCTTTTCAGTCTCCTGAGGGGGAATAGGTTTTGTCATGCCCTCTTCATGACTGTCTTGGTGTGCTTGTACCATGTTAGTTTGTTGATGATGTGGACACCAAGGAACTTGAAGCTCTCAACCTGCTCCACMACAGCCCAGTTGATGAGAATGGGGGCATGCTCGGTCCTCTTTTTCCTGTAGTTCACAATCATCTCCTTTGTCTTGATCACGTTGAGGGAGAGGTTGTTGTCCTGTCACCACACGGCCAGGTCTCTGACCTCCTCCCTATGGCTGTCTCGTCATTGTCGGTGATCAGGCCTACCACTGTTGTGTCATCGGCAAATTTAATGATGGTGTTGGAGTCGTGCCTGGCCGTGCAGTCATGAGTGAACAGGGAGTACAGGAGGGGACCGGCCCACCGGCCAAACTCTCCCCTAACACGGACGACGCTGGTGTGTGCTATCCTATTGGACTCCAGGTCACGGCCGGTTGTGGCACAGCCCGGTAATGAACCCGGGTCTGTAGTAACACCTCTATCACTGCAATGCAGTACCTTAGACCGCTGCGCCACTAGGGAGGCCCTAACCCTTATTCTAAACCTAACTATAATTGTAACCTTAGCAAGCAGTTGCTTATCAATATATAATCAGTTGCTTATCAACAAATAGTTTGTTGATAGTGTGACCATCTTTTTATTTATCCCTTATTTTACCAGGTAACACATTCTCATTTACAGAAACAGAAGGAATAGTTACAGGGGATGAATGAGACAATTTTAAGATGGGGATGATTAGGTGACCATGATGGTATGAAGGCCAGACTGGGAATTTAGCCAGGACACCAGGGTTACCACCCCTACTCTTACAATATGTGCCATGGGATCTTTAGTGAATACAGAGAGTCAGGACACCCATTTAATGTCCCATCTGAAAGACTGCTGCCCTATACAGGGKAATGTCCCCAATCACTGCCCTGGGGCATTGGGATATTTCTTTAGACCAGAGGAAAGGGTGCCTCTTACTGGCCCTCCAACACCACCTCCAGCAACATCTGGCCTCCCATCCAAGGACTGACCAGGACCAACTCTGCTTAGCTTCAGAAGCAAGCCAGCAGTCGGATGCAGGGTGGTATGCTGCTGGCCATCTAAAGATGGAAAATGCTCTGTTCTGCTAGTTTCCCCATCTTACTGTATCAATACATGTATCTTTCAGGAATAGGTCATGGTTTTTAATATTTATTATACTCTATCTGTGATCATACACAGTTGCATGGTCAATTAATACTGACTTACAAAACCAACCTATTCAAAACAGATTATTATTTTGATGGAACAGGAAGCGAGGGGATCTGCCTTTTAACTGGACCAGGAGAGGTGGCATGACATTTAAAAAGAAGAAGTATCATGTGGGATCATCAAGGTTAAGACCATCTTTACCTTGTATATCTTGGCTGATGGCTGAAGCCTTGTAGAATAGACACATAAAGTCCTTTTTCTCTGCCCTCTCTCCCTCCCTGTTTCCCATTGACCACAGACACCTGTCAGGAACCTTCCTGTGGATTCTCTTGAGAGTTACGAAAGGAATGTTTTCATATCATTGACATTCGCTTCGCTTGTCCAGGGGCATCTTTTGTGTTTTACTTCGCAGTGTATTTGTGGTTTGTCCTGCAGTGATATTTTATCTCCCGTGCCCCTCCTCTCACAGATGGCCCTCTTTCTGTCACCTTGCTGCTCTCGCAGGCTTGACTGATGGGCTATTGAGCCAGGACAGACGGACACCCGGTGAAGGATTGCCCCTGCCAAGTGCTGACATAAACCCATTCAGCCCAGGGAAATGATAGATGCTAAATCTAATTTTAAACACCCCCAACTAAATTCCCCTCAACAGATGATCCAGCCGGCGATGGGGACACAGCTGTGGGATTCAGATAAGGTTTACAGTCACCTGTGCCTCCCCAAATCCCTGAAGAACCAGGAGGCCATGAATGATCAATGTTACACAAAGAGGAGGCAGGAGAGAGACAGGGAAAAGTGGTCAGGTAGATGAATTAGCAGATCAGGGTAGAGAGATACGTGTGGCTGGCTATAGTAATGTGCTCCACAATAAAGTCCAAGCACATTGAGTTTCAATCCAGAATCTGTGTTGTTTTTGATCACACTTTTCCCCGAGAGTGTGCAGCTACCACAGTGGCCTTCATGCATAGCCAACTGGCTTAGGTCTAAGGAGTCTCCTCAGGTAGGTGTAGAGACGGGCTGTCTTAAGGTGCAATAATTCACAGCTGATATGATTTATGGGTTAGTGGGACGTGTACTGATTAAATCACAGAGTGCCAGGTTGCATTACTGCATGATCTCTGCTTTTATAAGGCTGTTGCCTGGTAACTAGGGCTGGAATTGCCAGGGTCCTCACGATATAGATATATCACGCGATACTTAAGTACCGATACGATATGTATTGTGATTCGTGACTCTGATTTTTATTGCTAATATGTTCCAAACATATTGCTAAACCATATGTCTGATACAGAGGGACAAGAGACGAGCCATGATTCTATAAGTAATCTGCCTCAAATGAAGAAATTATTGCTTCTGTCTGAATCTGTTACGCTGTCTTTAAGGTGTTATTCCATTTCGTTATGTTATATGCATTAATTGAAAGATGAGAGAGAGAGAGCAGGGGGTGTGTGTCTGTGTGTGATGACATGTGTGTGTGCGTGCATGGTGTGTGTGTGTGGCTGTGACGTGTGTGTGTGTGAGAGAGAGTGGAGAGTTAGAGGAGAGGTAGAGGGGTCGAGAGAGGGAGAAGAAAGTGTGAGAGAGAAGAGACGAGCATAGGGAGAGAGAGAGAGAGAGTTAGAGGGAGAGTAGAGGGGTCGAGAGAGGGAGGAAGAAAGTGTGTGAGAGAGAGAGAGAGTTTAGAGAGGAGAGGTAGAGGGGTCGAGAGAGGGAGAAGAAAGTGTGAGAGAGAAGAGAGCGAGAATAGGGGAGAGAGAGAGAGAGTTAGAGGGAGAGGTAGAGGGTCGAGAGAGGGAGAAGAAAGTGTGAGAGAGAAGAGAGGCGAGAATAGGGAGAGAGAGAGAGAGAGTTAGAGGGAGAGGTAGAGGGGTCCGAGAGAGGAGAAGAAAGTGTGAGAGAAGAGACGCGAGAATAGGGAGAGAGAGAGAGAGTTAGAGGCGAGAGGGGGGTCGAGAAGAGGGAGAATGAATAGTGTGAGAAGAGGAAGAAATCGAGAATAGGGAGAGAGAGAGAGAGTTAGAGGGAGAGGTAGAGGGGTCGAGAGAGGGAGAAGAAAGTGTGAGAGAGAAGAGAGCGAGAATAGGGAGAGAGAGAGAGAGAGACGGGTGTGGGTTGGGTATTTCTGCTTAGAATCTTATTATGGGATTTAAATCAATGCATCCTATAGTTCTAGCTTAAAAGCATCCAAAAAAGTAAAGTAATTAAGAGCAGAAAGAACTTGGAATAATTTCATTATGTTTTAAAGTTTGGGAGAAACAAAACAAAATTCATCAAATAAAGTTTAGAATGTTACTTCCACCCACTACTGCAATTTATCACATTTAGATAACAAATCAAGAGTAAGTGGAACCAAAGTAACTTTAGTTGTAACAAGCCATAGTTGTAACAAGAATGGACTCTTGATTGCCTCATTGGGAGTCTGGCCATCCATCTATCCCTCGATTCATTGATTCTCAACCTGAGCTACTTTTGAGAACTTTTTTGTGTTCATCAACATTTCAAATTCAATTGATTATGACAGAGATTTTAACCAAAGTATTCAAGTTAGCTGACATTTAGCTACAGAGCTTAGAATGCCCAGAAACATCCACAATGAAGCTCTTTCATTTACTGTACCTTGACTCTTATTTTATTTTATTTTATTTTATTTTATTTATTTATTTATTTGCACAAAAGAAAACAAGTCATAGACAACAATACAGATACAAATAATAAAAAATAAACGCTGTGCAGGTGTGGTTGGAAGCCCAAGGGCTTATATAAAAACCACACCAGAAACACACAATACAATAAATACGTTTAAACGTGTGTGTGCGTCAGTGGAGGCTGGAGGGAGGCGTTATAGGAGGACGGGCTCATTGTAATGGCTGGAATGGATAATGGAACAGAGTCAAAGGATGTGGTTTCCATATGTTTGATACAATTCCATTAATTCCATTCCAGCCATTACAATGAGCCCATCCTCCTATAGCTCCTCCCACTAGTCTCCACTGGTGTGTATGTGTGCATGTGAGTGTGTGAGAGTTAGGCTATATGGAGGAGATTACTGAGTAGTTTGGTTCATCAGGCTGACCCCCAGTCTTCGCTTGAAGTTATTGAGGGATGATGATGTTTTGGCAATGTGAAGATAAGAATTCCAGAGTATGGTACCTCTGTATCTGATAGAGAATTGACTATGTGAGGTGCGGCAGTGGGGAGGGTGAAGGTTATCACAGTGTCTTGTGTTATATAGATGGATTTCAGAATGAACCTGGAAGAATCCATTGACGAGTTTATGAACACTGTCTGGGAGGTATGAATATTTGTAGATGAAAGTGCATAATTGGCGTACATGAATGCCGTAAATAGACAAGATATTGAGTTTCTTAAACAAAGGTGCAGATAGAGCCAGGTAATTAGAGTTGGTGGCTAGTCTTGCAAATGTATTTTGTATGATGAGTAATTTGTGTAGGCAGGAGGCATATGTACTGGCCCAGACAATATTACAGTAAATGAGATATGGGTAAATTAAGTCTGATGAACCAAACCACTAATCCTTCTGGTTATACCAACAGATTTCATCACTTTGCTGCAGACAAATTTAATATGATCCAGGATAACTTTTCATCAATTACAACTCAGAGGAATCTAGTGGACGTGACTTGTTCCATTTCATTCCCATCAATTGAGATTCTGACTTTTTTTTGGACAATATTTCCTATTCTTACTAGGGAAAACAATAAAGTTGAATTTTTTAACATTTATAGATAATTTGTTTATCTGGAACCATTCAGAAAATTTGGCCATTCCCGTGTTGGATTCATTAACTAGTGAATACATTTTTGTATGTGTGATAAAATCGAATTGGTATGATCAGTAAAGAGAATGGGAAGTACGGTAGAAGACACAGCAGCAAGGTCTATTTTTCCAACACGTTTTTCTGTCAGACAAATCTCTTAGAGGACATGTATCCCTTCCAAATTGTTTATATCTTGCTTGATATATTATTTTCTGAACACCTAATGACGGAATTGTACGTTTGCATAGATACAGTGAGCTCTGAAGATACAGTATTTCATATTTCAATATGATAACTCTAGGTGTTGCTGCATTCAGAGTATTTAAAATCAGCATTCATAGTACTTAACTGTAGAAACACTGAATGGAGACAGAAAGAAAGGCAGAGGGGATACCTGGAATGAGAATGAGTGGCCGGTTTGTGCTCAGTGTGATCGAGGGCTTTCTCAGGGCTNGAGAGAGAGAGAGAGAGAGAGAGAGAGAGAGAGAGAGAGAGAGAGAGAGAGAGAGAGAGCGGTGTGGGTTGGCTCATTCTGCTTAGAGAACTTTGAATCAATTCATTATGTTTTAAAGTTTGGGGGAAACAAAACTAAATGTATCTAATGAAGTTTAGAATGTTATTTCCACCCACTACTGCAATTTATCACATTTAGAGAACGTGTCAAGAGTAAGTGGAACCAAAGTAATTGTTTGCCATAGCTCTAAGGTGAATGGACTTTGACTGCCTTGTTGGGAGGCTGGCCATCTCTCTATCCCTCTATCCCTTTCTGCATTGATTCTCAAGCTGAGGTACTTTTCAGAATTGTTTTGTGTTCATCAACATTTCACATGGAATTCATAATGGCAGAGTTTAGTATGCATTTGAAGTTTAGCTACAGAGCTTAGAAGGCCTAGAAACATCCACAACGAAGCTCTTTCATTTAGCTTGACTCTCTCTGTTCCTCCAACTCGTGTTTTTATGTCAGACAAATGACATGATCTGAATACATAATGACAACACATATACTTGTATGTTGGCCTAGCTGCAGTGAGCTAGAAATATACAGTATTTCCCTAGGCAATAGGATAACTCTAGCGGTTGCTGCAGATGACCTTGAAATCAGCAGTCATATTACTTAACTATGGAAACGCTGAATGGAAACAGAAAGAGAGGAAGAAAGAATAAGAGGGGATCCATGGAATGAAAGACTAGTTTGTGCTAAGTGTGATGCCAATCCAGGCATCTTGTCCATGCCAAGCCCTCAAGCCAACTTTCTGAAGGCCAACTGATTTTTAAGAGAGATAAATGAACAGAGGGCTTATCAGTGTAACACATGTCCAATAGTAGAGTGTGGGTAATTACACTGGGCCCTGTGTTCCCATCATTCCCCTCTCCTCCTGTAGACCTGCCACTGAGTACACACCACTACCCAACAGATACCGTAGCTCTGCAGAGGGGGGTAGTGTTCTTATAGGGACTTTATGTGGGACTGCTGCTGGTCCAATCCACTAAACCAATTTTCAGCTCATGCCCTGCCATTATGATTTCCCTCACTGTTGTTTATATTTCTTCTTGTGGATTGCACTGAATTCTTACAGTGAGTGATGCTGTTTCTTTGAGATTCTGGTCGAAATTCAAAGTGCCCCTGTTATCCTTTTGACATTGTGAGGACAGTACACTCACAGTTTGCATCACTAATATCAATGCCTGGGATAATTCTGTCTCATGTTGTGTTGTGAATCATCTTCTCTGAAAGGGCTTACTGAACCACTACTGAATGCCTACAGTCACTCCTTGATGCCTACTGTACCTTGGCATCTCTGTGAGTGTGCTAATCCAAAAAATGGTTGCTGGCAATGTGATTTCATCAATGCTGAAGTTTTGAGGTGGAATTTGTATTGTGCCAGTGACAACTAAGGACAATACCAGCAGAGAGAGTGAGAGGACAAAGCAAATGGGTAATTCAATTTAGTGACCATAGAAACCTCATCTTCAGTGTACAACTGACCCAATTTAAAGGTCACCTGGATGGAAGAGATACTTCCTTGGGAAGGGGTTCCCTCCTCTGATATACAGTTTGGTGATACTGTAGGACATTTCATGAGTTAGTCATGGTATTCTGTATGATTTGAATATAAAGTAAGAGGACCAAAGTAGCACATTTAAGCCCCAAATATGAAGCCATGTAGGTAGGGATAAGAAGTCTAGCTCTCCAGACTTGGACTAATAACGAACGATTTACCTTCTGGCATTTTTAAAGCAGTGCACATTTCTCTTAATGTGAATTGAAAAGCGCTGAAGTAGAAAATCATTTCATCACAGTGTCAGTAGCAGAGTCATTCTCTGAATCCATCAGCGATAAATGATTACCTCTGTTYAGATGGAGAACTGAGCTGGAAGGCCTGTGATATCCCCTGTCATTTAACTCAACACACCACCCACACCACTAAGTACCCTCCATGTAGGCACACAGTAAGTGCAAAACTTTATTGGGTGTTCAGACATGATTGATAATAAAGATCCAACCCATTTGGATAGAGCTAACACCATGACCAAACCGGCCCCACGCGTGTGTCTGCGTGCGCATGATCCTTTTGTCTATCCCCACCAGACGTGATCATGAATCAATTATATACATTTTGGGGCAGGTCAAAACCCACACAAAACATTCATGACATTTTGCTCGATAGCTGTTGCTAGCAGTTTGTCCTGGGAGATGAACATTGAGTTGTTATTTTACCTGACATGCATATGGCCCTCTTTTTAGCTGCTTCTTTGTAGAATTTTGAACTGGAGTCATACAAAATCAGGTGTTTCTCTACTTTGATGATTAATCCACTGATAAAAAGGGAAACCTAGTTTTTTAAAACTTATATTTGATTAATCTCTCCCCATTCATCTTTCAAGCACCCATGTGGGTTTGTATCTTTGTGAAAACCAATAAGGAGATGGGAGAGGCGGGACTTGAAGCACGTTAAGCATCTCAAATAGAACCAAGTTCTATTTTAGCATTCACCAATGCAGACGCAACGAGCGTGAGCAGTGTGGATGAAATTATTGAATAACACGTACACGTACATTTATTTTGCAATGCTCGCGCARGCTACGTGGCTGGTCTGGTTTCCCTGTAACATGCTGACTAGACTGGGCACGAGCGTGCATGTGCCATCACCCGCATGTTGATTTTGTCCATCCACACCAGACGAGATCAGGATGTGCAGGTTTAAATATCAAAACGAACTCTGAACCAACTATAATAATTTGGGGACAGGTTGAAACGTATTTAACATTCATGGCCATTTTGCTAGCTAGCTTGCTGTTGCTAGCTAATTTGTCCTGGGATATAAACATTGTGTTGTTATTTTACCTGAAATGCACAAGGTCCTCTACTCCGATAATTCATCCACAGATAAAAAGGTAAACCAAGTTTATTTCTAGTAATCTCTCCTCCTTCAGGCTTCTTCTTCTTTAGACTTTATTTGGTGGTTGGCAACCAACTTTAAGGTGCATTACCACCACCAACTGGACTGGAGTGTGGACCTCAGTTCATCTTTCAATCACCCATGTGGGTATATGCTCCTAAAAACCAATGAGGAGATGGGAGAGGAGGGAGTTGCAGCGCGTCAAGAGTCAAAAATAGAACCAAGTTTTATTTTAGCGCCTGGCTACGCAGACGCTCGTTGATGTGCGCAAGCAGTTTGGATTAAATTATTGAACAACATGTATGTGTAAAAACAAAAATCCAACGCGCATATAACGCGATCATTGTGGTCAGCATGTAAGTTTATCTGGGTGTTTTGATCTGTGCGTTGGGTTCATTTCAATTGATCATATGCATCCTATTGTTATATCCACAAAAGTAACAAGTTTGATTTAATAATTTACATTTTGACTGTGGACAAATGAGTCCAATTTGTCACTTACAGTAATTATCCTTCTCTGCCTGCTGTATGGTCATAGACTGCCAGTGAATAGTTATAATTTCCTAGTGTCACAATTGGCAACCAAGAATCAGAAGAAGAAAATAAACATACAAAGATGCTCTCTGTATCTCCTTCTGACTTTTATTCTGTGCAGATGTTACTATAGCAACAATCCAGCCTTTTGCCTTGTTGCATTGGAGTGCTGCATGAGGCTAGAGCTGCACTGAACTGAAGAGACCAGTGACTCACCATAACAAGGTTCCTGTTATGTGTAAATCACAGGTGGCTGCTGAGGGGAGGACAGCTCACAATAATGGCCGAAACGGGGCGAATGGAATGTTATCAAATACATGGAAACCATGTGTGATGTATTTGTTACCATTCCACTCATTCTGCTCCAGCCATTACCATGAGTACGTCCTCCCCAAATAAGGTGCCACCAACCTCCTGTGGTGTAAATACAGTACATTGACAACCACTGATCATTATCAACCCTTGCTCTGGTTGTCTGAGTCTAAGCAAGCATTTTATGTAAAATATTGTTTGTAGAGCTTCATGCATTAAACATACCTTGAAATGTACACTAGAACACTGTACTTAAATTGATACTTTTTTTAAATGCATTAAAAACTTTGACCCAATGTGATACATCCAGAAATTGAGGAATAACATTGAAACAATGTTGACTCAACAAATTTGTGCCTGGTGAGATGTTATGCGTGATTTTTATTTTCATGGTTTTCATGCATCTTTTTAAAATTTAACTCAACAGGTTTCTCTAGCCTGTTGATGTGAATACTATTTATTCCCTTTGAAGATTTGTCTGAGGCGTACAGTCACACCAGTAAACCAACTAGGGATTTGAATTTCAACCAAACCACAAGATGGTATATGACAGAGACGGTACAATGTGAGTCGAATGGCAGTCATTTTCATGACTGATTTGCATATTAATTATATTTTCATGCTACGTTTCACTTTATGCAATGTCACCACCAACTGAGGAAAAAAAGTGATTTGCATAATAACAAGTCAGAATGGCAAAGGTTGCACCATACAAATAATACTTGCCTGGCTGTGAATAATATTGTGTAGCTTGGTGCTACAACTTGTTGTCCACAGTGTAAATGCTGCTTTGACAGATCTGGTTGACTAAATTAATAAAACATTAATTAAAATGTTGTAGTAGAGATAAAGACAGAGATAGAGTAGAGAGATGCGTAAATGAGCTCAAACAAAGATTGACCTCTTGTCAGTCCTCACCATCCACCATACCATGACAATTCTCGATTTGCAGTAAAGCCATTTCAACCTTGAAATTCAAGCTGTAATGCAATCCATTCAGACTTAGCTACTATAGCCTGGGTGGAAAAAATGTCCCGCTCATTGGCCTATAGTACCTACTATCATGTTTCTTGTTATATCTGGGAAGTATTATCTTGCCCTATGCGAAGCATTGATTTGAGAGTCCTTAAACAGCTTTATGACACTGCTAGTATAATTATTATTTTTATGACTGAGTTTGTTTTGTTACAGAAGAAGAGAGAGATGTGAATTTCCGCCTACGTCCTCCACAGACTTTTGTCCCTTTGTGGAACTTTTCACTTGTACTTCAATGTCTTGAGTCCCCTTGAAGAGGTGCACTTAAGGATTCTTTCTTTCTATTTTGCTTGCTTTATTTTGCTGCAGTGTCAGCTAAGCAATGTCAGTGACCTACACGCACTCTTGGTTTATTCCTCATATTTACAGTTGGCAAATATATTGTATTTGGTTGTGCCATGCCTGCGTGGGAGCATCTACAGTATAGGTTGGGGCCCTTATGACCTCTCTCCTGTTTGCTGGTTGGTGAGGAGTATTTCAGCCATGTTTCTGCTTTATCCTCCTCCCATCTCTATTTTTCCCACATCAATCCCTAACTGTTCAGGGACACAGCCTTTTCACAGGTCAATTAATTTTAATCATAGTGTGTCAATTTAATCTTGGTTCAAACCGCTAGACGAACACTTAGTGAAAATCTCATTAACCTTCCAATTTCCAATATCCTCACCTCATTAGTATTGCAAAGCAATGACTCAGTCATTTCAGGTGGTAAACAAACTCTGGAATTTTAAAATGTAGAAGCTTTGAAATGCAGTCAATGTTTTTACAATATTTAATATTTAAATTCTCTACCCACATAGGACATAACCATACCTGAATGCAGAGTCAGAGACGCTGACCGTGTTAACAAACCACGTAATATAATTAATATATTTGATACATGCTTTTGCTATATTGTGGAAAAGAAGAGGACATCAGCATATTGAGTTAAGATCACATCTAGGCTCCTTGTCTCCTCCCTGTCTGTCGGTTTGAGATGGCTTAGGCAGTCATAGATGGGGATCTCATCTCACCTTCCGCCCTGGCCCCTCTCCCAAGTCCCTCACTGTGTTCAGAGCATGTTCACCTGTACAGTGTAAATATAAGGACATACGTGCTAGATAAGACAAAACCTAGGTTTTGTTTGTTGTAGCATGTATTGTATGTCCTAAGAACACGTGCTTTCTATCCCTTCATATGCCTGTGCAGAACTAATGAGATGCAGGCGCATTTTCATTAGGGCCATGCACTCTTCAATGCCGCATGGCGGCAGGCAGCAAACCACAGTGYTCTGGTTACCATGGTCCTTATCTCCTCAGCATTCTGATAGGGTCTGCAATTCTCAACATTTGATTTCATGCCGCCAGGATCGTGCTCTCAGAGGAGGGGAGATCTATCCGTGGCTCGCATCAGCAAAGACGACACCTTGCAGGAATAATGTTGACTTTGTCAGAGAGAGAACAGGATGTGACTCTTTGTAGCTGTGTTTAGATTTACCAGAGACTCATTTTATATAATATAAAAATGTCACTAATGCCTTAAAAAGCCATTAAAAAAATAAGTGAAAATGTATTTAATGCTTTTTGACGTTTCTGTCTCATCAGCCTACATAAGAGTTTATTTTAATTACATTTTCATCCTGGCTCTTATTGCAGTTTAACACCTGACTTGCCCAGCTGTGCTCACATGTGAGCCATCATGTATCCAGACCTGGCCCTCCTCAAACCTGCTCCCTGGGCCCCTGCAGCTGATGGCTCTGTGTTCCTCCCTGATCCCTCACATCTGTTTCAATTAGCTTCCTTACTATATAGGTGAGGCCTTTCAATCAAAGCTTAATCATACAAAAATTAAAGTTGTGTATTTTGTGTGGCGCAGTGCTAGAGGTGTTACTACAGACCCAGGTTCAATCCCGAGCTGTGCCACAACCGGCCGTGGCCGGGAATCCCATAAGACAGCACACAATTGGCCCAGCGTTGTCCGGGTTAGGGGAGGGTTTGACCGAGGGGGCTTTACTTGGCTCCTCGTGCCCTATCGACTCCTTGTGGCAGGCCGTGTGCCTGCAGGGTGACCCTGGTCGCCAGTTGAACAGTGTTTCCTCCGAAAAAATGGTACGGCTGGCTTCTGGGTTAAGCTGGCGGGTGTTAACTTCTCTGGGACGCTAACGTCCCACTTGGCCAAAAGCCAGTAAAAATGCAGAGCGCCAAATTCAAATAAAGTACTATAAAAATCTAACTTTCATGAAATCACACATGAAAGATACCAAATTAAAGCTACACTTGTTGTGAATCCAGAATTCAAATAGGCTTTACGACGAAAGCACACCAAACGATTATGTTAGGTCAGAGCCAAGTCACAGAAAAAAACTGCCATTTTTCCAGCCAAAGAGAGGAGTAACAAAAAGCAGAAATAGAGATAAAATTAATCACTAACCTTTGATGATCTTCATCAGATGACACTCATAGGACWTCATGTTACACAATACATGTATGTTTTGTTCGGTAAAGTTCATATTTATATCCAAAAATCTYAGTTTAGGCGGGACGCTACTGTCTCACTTGGCCAAAAGCCAGAGAAAATGCAGAGCGCCAAATTCAAATAAATTACTATAAAAATCTAACTTTCATTAAATCACACATGAAAGATACCGAATTAAAGCTACACTTGTTGTGAATCCAGCCAACATGTCAGAATTCAAATAGGCTTTTCGGCGAAAGCAAACTATGCTATTATCTGAGGAACAGAGTAAACAAAGAGAGAGAAGCATATTTCAACCCTGCAGGCGCAACACAAAACGCATAAATAAAAATATAATTCATGCCTTACCTTTGACGAGCTTCTGTTGTTGGCACTCCAATATGTCAAATCAAATCAAATCAAGTTTATTTTATATAGCCCTTCGTACATCAGCTAATATCTCGAAGTGCTGTACAGAAATATGTCCCATAAACATCACAAATGGTCCTTTTGTTCGATTAATTCCGTCGATATATATCCAAAATGTCCATTTATTTGGCGCGTTTGATCCAGAAAAACACAGCTTCCAACTTGTGCAATGTGACTACAAAATATCTCAAAAGTTACCTGTAAACTTTGCCAAAACATTTCAAACTACTTTTGTAATACAACTTTAGGTATTTTTTTACCTAAATAATCAATAAAATTGAAGACGGGATGATCTGTGTTCAATACAGGATTAAAACAAACTGTAGCTAGCTTTCTGGTCACGCGCCTCTAACAAACAGTACACTTCAAGTGACCCTCGTTCAAGATGGCCGTACTTCTTCATTACACAAAGGAAAAAACCTCAACCAATTTCTAAAGACTGTTGACATCCAGTGGAAGCGGTAGGAACTGCAAGAATGTCAATTAGAAATCTGGATTCCCAATGAAAATCCATTGAAAAGAGAGTGACCTCAAAAACAAAATCTGAATGGTTTGTCCTCAGGGTTTCGCTTGCTAAATAAGTTTTGTTATACTCACAGACATGATTCAAACAGTTTTAGAAACTTCAGAGTGTTTTCTATCCAAATATACTAATAATATGCATATCTTATCTTCTGGGGATGAGTAGCTGGCAGTTGAATTTGGGTATGCTTTTCATCCAAACGTGAAAATGCTGCCTCCTATCCTAGAGAAGTTAAGGAGCGTGGTTAGGCGGGTCATGTTTCGGAGGACGCATGACTCCACCTTCGCCTCTCCCGAGCCCGTTGGGGAGTTGCAGCAATGAGACAAGATCAAAATTGGGATAAAAAAGGGCAGGTCATTTTGTGAAATGGTCATGTGAAATGTGATAACTAGGCCTATAGTATCCTTAATTAGCATTCAAAAAGTGAATCCATTCTTCTCTAGCCAATCTTCTGTATCATGCTTCTAACGTCAGTACAGTAGCTTATCCTTCGGAGGGGGGAGGGGCAGGTAGGTTAAACATATACACACGCTGGCAAGTTTTTGAGTGACAGAGAGGGCTTTGCATAGGCACTTTGTTGCGTTTTTTTGTTGGACTAGAAAAAAATTGCCTGGAATGTAAAATAACATTATTAACCGGTTCCCATGCTTTTAAAATAACGGTTCTGTATGGATCACTTTCTGTATGAAAAATGGATCACTTTCATTACCGGTTCTGTTTCTGTTCCTTGAAAATGTTTGTTATTTTCCGGTTTAATTCCCTGAACCGGTTCCAACCCCTGATTAGAAGTGAAGGTTCAGCTTTTTAACAGCATGTTACAGTACGTATATGTACAGTGGCAAGAAAAAGTATGTGAACCCTTTGGAATTACCTGGATTTCTGCATAAATTGGTCATAAAATTTGATCTGATCTTCATCTAAGTCACAACAGTAGACCAACAGTCTGCTTAAACTAACAACTCACAAACAATTATGCGTTTTCATGTCTTTGTTGAACACAATGTGCAAACATTCACATTGCAGGGTAGGAAAAGTATGTGAACCCTTGGATTTAATAACTGGTTGACCCTCCTTTAGCAGCAATAACCTCAACCAAACGTTTTCTGTAGTTTTCTGCGCAACGGTCGGGAGGAATTTTGGACCATTCGTCTTAACAAAACTGTTTCAGTTCAGCAATATTCTTGGGATGTCTGGTGTGAACCGCTCTCTTGAGGTCATGTCACAGCATCTCAATCGGGTTGAGGTCAGGACTCTGACTGGGCCACTCCAGAAGGCGTATTTTCTTCTGTTGAAGCCATTCCGTTGTTGATTTACTTCTGTGTTTTGGGTCGTTGTCCTGTTGCATCACCCAACTTCTATTGAGTTTCAATTGACAGACAGCCTAACATTCTCCTGCAAAATGTCTTGATAAACTTGGGAATTAATTTTTCCGTCGATGATAGCAAGCTGTCCAGGCCCCGAGGCAGCAAAGCAGCCCCAAACCATGATGCTCCCTTCACCATACTTTACAGTTGGGATGAGGTTTTGATGTTGGTGTGCTGTGCCTTTTTTCCTCCACACATAGTGTTGTGTGTTCCTTCCAAACACCTCAACTGTAGTTTAATCTGTCCACAGAATATTTTGGCAGTAGTGCTGTGGAACAATCAGGTACTCTTTAGTGAACTTCAAACATGCAGCAATGTTTTTTTTGGACAGCAGTGGTGTCCTCCCATGAACACCATTCTTGTTTAGTGTTTTACGTATCGTAGACTCGCCAACAGAGATGTTAGCATCTTCCAGAGATTTCTGTAAGCCTTTAGCTGACACTCTAGGATTCTTCTTAACCTCTTTGAGCATTCTGCGCTGTGCTCTTGCAGTCATCTTCACAGGACAGACATTCCTAGGGAGAGTAGCAACAGTGCTGAACTTTCTCCATTTATAGACAATTTGTCTTAGCGTGAACCGATGAACATCAAGGCTTTTAGAGATACTTTTGTAACCCTTTCCAGCTTTATGCAAGTCAACAATTCTTAATTTTAGGTCTTCTGAGATCTCTTTTGTTCGAGGCATGGTTCACATCAGGCAATGCTTCTTGTGAATAGCAAACTCAAATTTTGTGAGTTTTTTATAGGGCAAGGCAGCTCCAACCAACATCTTCAATCTGGTCTCATTGATTGGACTCCAGGTTAGCTGACTCCTGACTCCAATTAACTTTTTCCAACCTACACTGTGAATGTTTAAATGCTGTATTCAATATAGACAAGAAAAATACAATAATTTGTCTGTTGTTGTGACTTAGATGAAGATCAGCTCAAATTTTATGACCAATTTATGCAGAAATCCAGG
Organism: Salvelinus sp. IW2-2015; assembly: GCF_002910315.2. Lineage (NCBI taxonomy): Eukaryota > Metazoa > Chordata > Actinopteri > Salmoniformes > Salmonidae > Salvelinus > Salvelinus sp. IW2-2015. The sequence goes on from NC_036847.1 coordinate 20,701,780, forward strand.
TAATTCCAAAGGGTTCACATACTTTTTCTTGCCACTGTATCTGTCTATCAAATGCTATAGCGAGGTATGCATGTTCTTGTTTTGAGGGGCAGTAATAGATTCAGAGACCACCTCTCATGTCTGGCCACATCTCATGTCTGGCACTGGTTTGGATTCTTCAAGTGTAAATTATTCATAGAAAATATAGAAGCTTATGGAAATTAGATTTATAAGCATCACTTGTGGCTTAAATTACCCCACAGCAAGAGTGGAGGTGATAGACACAGCAAGGATTTGCCAGAAACTGAAGTGTGTATGTGTGTCTGTGCAAAAGGATCTGAGATTGTTTTACCCTCTGGTTTTTCTAAACTGTAGGAAATGCACCTCAGTGCTATTGGCGTCACTACAGGCCCTGGTTCGATTCCAGGCTGTATCACAACCGGCCGTGATTGGGGGTCCCATAGGGCGGCGCACAATTGGCCCAGCATCGTCCGGGTTAGGGTTTGGCCGGGGTAGGTTGTCATTGTAAATAAGAATTTGTTCTTAACTGACTTGCCTAGTTAAATAAAGGATAAATAAAAACAAATAAAAGTCTGTGCATGTCTCTGTGTCTGTGACTTTGTGTGTGTGTGTATGCAGATTTGTTGCCTCAAGCACAGCACCTGGTCCTCTAGCCGTCCTCCAAAGCACAGGCCGTAGTGAACATATTCATGACCAAGATAAAATTCAGTCTCTCTCTCTCTCTTAACCTAAATCCAATGACATGGTGAAATGTTTTGTTGATTTCACGTTAGTTGACAACTCAACCAAATGTAAATCAAAACTAAACATTGAACTGATGTCTGTGCCCAGTGGGATCCTATTCATCCATGTTCTTGAAAAACAATGGCCTGTATGGACGGCAAGTTTAACTTGTTTACAGTATATGGGTTTAAAATGTAGGTTTATTTCAGCCTTTCTGTAACAATCGAGTTAAGTGATTGCTACATTTATAGGCTCCAGAATACAATCTTTTATATTCAGGCAAACCCTCTATCCCTAAACACCCCACTCAACCATTCCTCCTCCGTATGTTTACAGTCAGTGGTGGAAAAAGCACTCAACTGTCATACTTTAGTTAAAGTAAAGATACATAATAGAAAATTACTCAAGTAAAAGTGAAAGTCACCCAGTAAAATACTACTTGAGTAAAAGTCTAAAAATATTTGGTTTTAAATATACTTATGTACACAAAAAAATGGAAACCATATCCTGAAACATACTGCTATCCTTAGGCCTAATCATATCCTTAAATTATAGGATTAAAAAGCACATTTTTGTTTTCATATTTATTTTTTACGATTAATACCCATTTTGACTTTGTGGTTGTGTTATCTAGTGGGAACCATTTGACTCCTTAATTGACACACCCTGACAGCTGTCACACACTTACAGGTATAGGCCTGAAACAATTGAACGTAAATTGTTTTGGGGAGGAATAGCATGCAAGAGGAAGGTGGACATACATTGTATTTGGAAAGTATTCTTACCCCTTGACTTTTTCCACATTTTGTTACGTTACAGCGTTATTCTAAAATTGACTGAATCGTTTTTTTCCCTCATCAACCTGGGGCGGCAGGGTAGCCTAGTGGTTAGAGCTAGTAACCGAAAGGTTGCAAGTTCAAATCCCCGAGCTGACAAGGTACAAATCTGCTGTTCTGCCCCTGAACAGGCAGTTAACCCACTGTTCCTAGGCTGTCATTGAAAATAAGAATTTGTTCTTAACTGACTTGCCTAGTTAAATAAAGGTAAAAAATAAACATAATACCCCATAATGACTGTTTTGTTTTTTCATAAGTATTTAGACCCTTTAGTCAGTACTTTGTTAAAGCACTTTTGGAAGCGATTACAGCCTCGACTCTTCTTGGGTATGACGCTACAAGCTTGGCATACCTGTACTTGGGAAGTTTCTCCCATTCTTCTCAGTCAGGTTGGATGGGGAGCATCGCTGCCAAGTTATTTTCAAGTCTCTCAAGAGATGTTCGATTGGGTTCAAGTCCGGGCTCTGGCTGGGCCACTCAAGGACATTCAGAGACTTGTCCCGAAGCCACTCCTGCGTTGTCTTGGCTGTGTGTTTAGGGTCGTTGTCCTGTTGGAAGGTGAACCTTTGCCCCAGTCTGAGGTCCTGAGCGCTCTGGAGCAAGTTTTCATCAAGAATCTCTCTGTACTTTGTTCCGTTCATCTTTGCCTCGAACCTGGCAAGACTCTCAGTCCCTGCCTCTGAAAAACATTCCCATAGCATGATGCTGCCACCACCATGCTTCACTGTAGGGATGGTGCCAGGTTTCCTCCAGACATGACGCTTGGCATTCAGGCCAAATAGTTAAATCTTGGTTTCATCAGACCAGAGAATCTTGTTTCTCATGGTCTGAGAGTCCTTTAAGTGCCTTTTGGCAAACTCCCAGCGGGCTGTGATGTGCCTTTTACTGAGGAGTGGCTTCCGTCGGTGCCACTCTATCATAAAGGCCTGATTGGTGGAGTGCTGCAGAGATGGTTGTCCTTCTGGAAGGTGCTCCCATCTCCACAGAGAAACTCTGGAGCTCTGTCASAGTGACCAACAGGTTTTTGTTCACTTCCCTGACCAAGGCCCTTCTCCCCCGATTGCTCAGTTTGGCCAGGTGGCCAGCTCTAGGAAGATTCTTGGTGGTTCCAAACTTCTTCCATTTAAGAATGATGGATGCCACTGTGTTCTTGGGACCTTCAATGCCGCAGACATTTTGTGGTACCCTTCCCAAGATCTGTGCCTCAACACAATCCTGTCTAGGAATTCTACGGACAATTCCTTTGACCTCATGGCTTGGTTTTTGCTATGACATGCGCTGTCAACTGTGGAACCTTAGACAGGCGCGTGCCTTTCCAAATAATGTCCAATCAATTGAATTTACCACAGGTGAACTCCAATCAAGTTGTAGAAACATCTCAAGGATAATCAATGGAAACAGGATGCACCTGAGCTCAATTTTGAGTCTCGTAGCACAAGGTCTAAATACTTATTGAAACAAGGTATTTCTGTTTTTTATTTTTTATAAATTTGCAAACATTACTAAAAATATGTTTTTTCCTTTGTCATTATGGAGTATTGTGTGTAGATGAGGATTTAATTATTTTTTAAAGACATTTTAGAATAAGGCTGTAACGTAACAAAATGTGGAAAAAGTTAAGGGGTCTGAATACTTTCCGAATGCACTGTATCTCAGGGTGAAATGTGGAGTCAAACAATGCTTTGTAGTTGACTAATTCAGGCCACCAGATCACCCTGATGTTAAATAATGGAGTCACAGTGTGGATTCGGGTGCACACAGCGTATCTGCTCTGCTGTGATGCAATCACTGGTGACCTCCGCGGATTAGGGTAATCAGCTCTCACAGCTTGTGTGAAATTATATTGTTCCGTTTGGAAGGATGGATCATTCAATGGAAATTATTCTATGGAAATGATCCAGCGGCACAGCCCAAATACATTGGGGGGAAGAGATGTTATTAACACAGCCAGAAGACTCCGCATAAAAAGACCCAACATCTTCAGGGATCATGGTACAAGTTAATCATTCTGTTGAACAGGGGTTATTAATGGTGGCTTTGTGGTTCAGCAGGAGGAAACAAGAGTGGATTGATTTCAAGGTTTTCTTTTTTATTCGTTTTTGCCAAATGGTCCTTGAAATTCATTGCTCACATGATGACTGTACTACAGCTGTAGATACAGGAGAAACCCTGTCCTCTGTGATATCTCCTGTTTTATGTTTTACAGTACCTGACTTTCACTGACTCTGTCTCCTCAGGCATGCATGCCTTATGGCACTGACAAGGTTCAAATGTTTTACCGTTAGTATAATATCCCTACATACAGTAGGTCTACTTGTTTTTCACGTTTTTAGATCAATGTGTGTCATGTCCTTCTGCAGGACGATTTAGTGTGGGAACCTGAGGAGCTGAATATAAACTAATTTTGAAGCAAACTACATCAAGTTCTGGCTTTCCTTCTGTCAGGGGATCCCCTTTGCAGTTGGTTGTTGATTAACATTGTTGTCAGAGCCGAGCCACTATTCGGAATATGCTCCTGCATGTTGATTTGAATGCCACAAGGACAAAATGGAGGAAACGGTAATCAGTAACCACATCACATGTTTATTAACATAATAGAGTGCAGTTGTAGGCTTATACGGTTCCCTTGACCATCTTTAAGTTAAGGACCAGGTTAACTTCTTTAAAACAATAGTTGATGTTGTATCTGTGTATTAAAGATTAAACAAAGTTTTACCTGCAGTTAATCAAGTTATACATCTGGAGGTGGGTAGAGGAAATAATAGCACCGTAGTATCAGGCCTTGTTTTATTGCTTTAGGAGGGAGGTAATAGAAAAACTATAACAACCATAGAACCATAACAGTTGTTGCTAATTAGGTCTCTGGATAATGTATTTTCAGCCAAAGATTCATTTGACATATTTAATAGATGTTCCAATGGTTTCATTCAAAATATGTCTTGGGCCTGGTTTGTAATGCTGTACCATTCATCAACTGGGTTCTTTCTCTAACTTCAAGCGTTCACAGTAGATCTACAGTTATTCTCTCATGTCTTCGCAGGAAACTTTTAATCAAGCAAAGAATCCAGACAGACTAAAGTAATATAGACATGAAGCACATTAAAATAACAATTGTGCACCCCATGAAAAAGAAATAGCTACATTTAATTTAGAATTACCACACACACTATTTACAGCAAAAAGGAGTAATTCTCAGTAGCCAACCATTTACAGTTGCCATGGTGATGAGAGATATCACCTCCAGCAGTGTTTCTTAGAGACCTTATGGTATATTTTCCATGTGGAGTGTGAGTTAAGACAGATTTTAACTACATATATAGCAGGGAGACACTGCTGACCAGTTACGAGAGCCATTCACACTTTTCTCCTTTTCGACAAATGTTTATCAATACCCTGCTTTTATACAGTAGGGTTATCTTCACTGGATTGGTAAGAACAAACATATTTTTCATCAATTACAGCACCATGAAGTGTGTATATTTCGCTTTGCCAAACTGCTTGTGCTTTCAATGTACAGTATATTAGGATTTTACTGCCCCCGTCTCCTTCTCTTTTTCCCCCTGTGTTGCTGCAGCCTGGCCTCAGAGCCATACGAAATATACTTTACATATTTCTGAGCACCTCCAAGACGTACAATACTTGCAGTACTAATGGTCTAGTTAAATGAGACAGAAACGAAAGTAGGGAGGTTGGTCGAGGAGGATGGGTGGGCGTAATCTGTGACAGTCTAGCAATCCAAATGTTGCATGTTTCTAGTCGCGTCGGGGACAACTGTAGCATTGTAGTTAACCCTTCCCGTAACCCTTACTCTAAACTTAACCCAATTCACCTAACCTGCTACATAAATTCACATAACCAAGGTAAATTCTCCCCTAATTATCCTTTGGTGTCTCAGATAAAGACGTGCAATACTATCCTCCAAGATGTATGATAAGTTACATTATCCAATTCGTGTGTTATTGTACAACCGGGTAAGAGGTATGATACTATACGTCCTCTAATTCATATGATATTGTACGACCGCTATTCCTTTTATAATGTAACCTAACGTAACGTAACATATACTAAATGGAGTGTCACACATTTACTTACAGACAAATACAAATTGCCCTGAGATCACGTTGGCTGTTGATGGGATCTCAAGCTTGACTGGTTTACAATGGCCTCCTGTTTGGATGTTGTTGCTATTGCACTACTGTCACAGATCGCTGGTCACAGTGAAGGGCGACAAGATGGAGGCCCCTGCCAGACAACACTCATAAATCCTGAATGACGCAGATTGAAAAGGTGATTTTCTGCTTGTCTCACATGCGGCCCTGCGCTGAATCTTTATTTAGAAATTTTGTAAACAGACACTGGTGGAGCATCGATTAGAGGACTGTCAAGGCTGCACAGTGTGTGTATGTGTGTGTGTGTAAGTCGCATCATGCCATAATTGCTCTGTAATTATTTTATAATTAATAACCGTATTATGATTATGTAATTACAATGCCTAAAATTGCAGATACGGGCAGGAAACAAATAATGAAAATCAAATGACTKAGTCCTGTAAAAGTGATCACCTGTATAATTACCATATAACATCTAAATTCAATGTCACTCTATGGTATCTGTGCAAACTTGTTGCCTCTGAATTTATGGAGACCTACAGCTAAGGCCCTTAGAATCTATGGAAGAACTGGGAACACGGACACAGAGTCACGTTAACACAATCTCCCAGAGAGGGTGCAAGATGGCCGATGGCGAGATGACGTGAGGCAGAAAGAAGGGCTATGTAACGGCAGCCTTCCTCCTCTTCAAGAGAAGAGGTGTTGGCACCGATGGTACTGGGCTGAGGGCACGCACTTCAAGGAGAGTGCGGGGTGCTGGAACTGGAGGCCTGGTACGTGGCGCCGGCACCGGAGAGCTGGTGCATGGGGCTGCCACAGGAGAGCTGGTGCGCTGAGCTGGCACAGGACGTGCAGGGCTAGGAAGGCGCACAGGAGGCCTGGTGCGTGAGGCTGGCACAGTCTTCACCAGACGGCTAGCCCGCACCTCAGGACGAGTATGGAGAGCTGACTCAGGTGACATCAAATCCCCYACATGTTCCGTCGGGCYGATGTCGTGCCTCATGCACCAAACCAGCAAATCCCTCATTTCTCTCTCCTCCAATTTCCCCATTAGATCCTTCACAGTCTCTACTTCGCTCACCTCCAATACCGTCCTCACTGGCTCTGGTTCCATCCTTGGCTCCTTACGGTAAGCAGGGGGAGTTGGCTCAAGTCTCCTACTTGACCCAGCTACACACCCCTTTAGCCTCCCCCCAAGAAATTTTTGGGGGAGCCTCTCGGGCTTCCAGCCGCTCTGCCTTGCTAGCGCCTCATAATGCCGCCTCTCTGCTTTTGCTGCCTCCAGCTCTGCTTTAGGGCGGCGACATTCCTCTGGCTCTGCCCAGGGTCCTTTTCCGTCCAGCTCATCCTCCCATGTCCACTCCTGAACTCGCTGCTGCTGCTGCTGCCCGTTGCTACGCTGCTTGGTCCGAGATTGGTGGGTGGTTCTGTAACGGCAGCCTTCCTCCTCTTCAAGAGAAGAGAAGGTGTAGCAGGGATCGGACCAACACGCAGCGTAGCCAGTGCTCAACATGTTTAATAAAACGATAAAAACAGTGAACACTTACAACGAATACAAAATAACAAATGTGGCAAACCGATACAGCCCTATCTGGTGCAGAGAAAACACAAAGACAGGAAACAACCACCCACAAACCCCAACACAAAACAAGCCACCTATATATGATTCRCAATCAGAGACAACATAAAACACCTGCCTCTGATTGAGAACCATATTAGGCCAAACATAGAAACAGACAAACTAGACACACAACATAGAATGCCCACCCAGCTCACGTCCTGACCAACACTAAAACAAGCAAAACACACAAGAACTATGGTCAGAACGTTACAGGCTAGATGTTCAAACTCTCACCGACATCTGTGAAATACAAGCCGAGTACACTTGATGAATGTGTACTGTGTCTTCCTGTCCTTCTTAGGCCCACACACATCGCAGCGCTTCTTCTTGTTGCTACCGGCTGCAATCCAGAATAATTAAAACACTTAGTTCAGGAATTTTACTAACATCTCACTCACATATATAGTTACAGCAGGCCAAGGTAGGAGAGTCTGACACACATGCAACAACATCACTCACACTTACTTCTGGTATTGGAGTTGTTGGTTCTGTGGGTCGGGTGGATGGGGCACCAGTATCCTCCTCCTGAATCCTCCTCACGATGGCTGCAGAAGCTGGGGTCCTTGGGATATGTTGCCTCCTTTGGATTTGAGGTCTTACCAATGCCTTGCCCAGCTCCTCGAGAAAGAGATGTTTCCTCTGGAGCTTCCCTCTGTTCCAAACTGGGTTCAACGCCTTCCAGATGACAAACGCGTTGTACGCCGAGATGTCCAAGATGTTGAAGAATATCACAAATGGCCAGTGCAGGGTTTTCCTTCTTTTGCAGCTGTAGCCAGTCACCAGCTTGTCTAAATTGTCCACCGCTCCTTTTGTGGCATTGTAATCCATTATGATTTCTGGTTTTTGATGTTCCTGGCCACAGATTCTCCCATCCCTATGCAGTGTACTCACGAGTACCACATTTTTGCCTTTCTTTGCACATAGGACACTAGGGACGTGTCGGCCGTGAACACAAACTTAGAGGAATTGATAAGCCTGTTCCGTGTATTTAACAGCTGAGGTGTGAGCTCTGGCTTGTTTTTTCGTACTCTTCCTACCATCATCAGCTTCCTCTTGAGGAGCTTCTGTCCCAGCTTGTGCTAAGTAAAAAYGTTATTGCATGTGATGTTGTGGCCACGGAGTCCCTGTGTCGCATCCAGGATAACCTGCATCCTTTGGTTCTTCTCAAGGGCTCCTCCATCTCGCTTCCCCGTATACACTTGCAAGTTCCACGCATATGATGAAGCAGCATCACAGGCAGCCCAGATCTTGATTACATATTTTGCAGGTTTAGACAGAATGTACTGTCTAAATGGCATAAGCTGCTCATCAACAGTAACGTTGGGGCCAGGGTTGTAATAAAGGGGAAGGCAGTCCACCCACTTGTCCCACACTGACCTGATTGCAGCTAGCTGGTCTCTGCTGCCGAGCTGGTGTCTCGGTTATCGAAGAGGATAATCCTGGAAATAATGTGGAAGTTTTCCAGAGACATTGTTGCACTGAAAAGTTCTCTGCCAGTTTCTGCATCCCACAGGGATTCTGTGGATTCCCCACTGAATCTGAAAACACCAGCAAGGACAAGAACCCCAAAGTATGCATGTAAATGAGTTTGGACCATCTCCTTCCATCTGTCTCCAAAAACACACCTTCCCTCCAAATTAGAGCAGTGCAGAATGATTTTTGGGATGGTGTCTGGGATGAACAGTTCAAAAGAAAACTATGTCCTGCACATGAGTAACCGCCATCCGCGTTGGCCCTGGTTGCATCCTTATCACGTTGGCAGCCATGCCTGGTGGCTCATTCCTCTGCAAGAAGACCATTCAATTTCAATTTTTTTCTTTTACATCAAATATTTCTCCTCCTGCAGGCTACTGATGAGCTAGCTGCTGACGGGCTTGTCCTGGGGCTGGCCGAGTGTCAATCTCATCCTCTTCTTCCATCTCACTGTCAAACTCCGAATTGACAGAGACATGATCCTCATATTTGGAAAATTCTTCATCTTCCAAAGTGGAAGATGCTCCTTCCACACCAGCTTCTCTCTCTGCAGAAATGATTTCTAAGGCCCTCTGAGCAGAGATTATTTTTTCCATACTGACTGATTGTGGTAKGGAGCCACACATGCAAAGCTATTTATTTGTTGTCTCTCCCCCAATTTGCACCTAGCTGGAGTAGAGTGTGGGAAAATACTGAAATTTTAAAAAATGTATCGAAATAATGTATTGTAATAACATTGTGCAGGTTCGCACAAGACATTGTGTAATTTCACACACTACAAAGGGTAAAGAGTGTGAGAAAAGCAGGAGACAGGTAGACAGGTTATTGGTGCTATGTTAAAACAGCAGGCCCAGGGAGGAGGAAGACAGAGTAAAGGGACACAGCAAACTTTTTTTCTCTCATTTTTACCTGTTTTCACCTACAGACACACTTTCCCACATTTTTATTACCCTCGGGTCCAGTGGACCTGAACACCACAGTTGTAATATAAATGTGTAGGGGGGTGCACAGTGTGCACTCAATGAAAATGTGTTCTTTTACATGTTCTACATAGAGCATTTGCCAAGGCCAATGAGTCTCAGTTTGAAAACATTATTAATTGTATCATTCTTATTTTCGTAAACATTGAAAATGGGTCCCACAGACCCGAACACCACACAAGGTTTAACGCTCATGATTTTGGAATGAGATGTTCGACGAGCAGGTGTCCACATACATTTGGTCATGTATAGTTAGTGAGATGAGCTGATAACGTTAACTAACAGTCGCTAACCGCAAACAGGACTCTTGGTGATGATAACTACACTGAACAAAAATATAAACAATATATAATGTGTTGGTCCCATGTTTCATGAACTGAAATAAAAGATSCCAGAAATGTTCCAAATGCACAAAAAGCTTATTTCTCTCAAATGTTGTGCACAATCCATCCAACTGACAGGTGTGGCATATCAAGAAGTTGATTAAAAAGCATGATCATTACACAGGTGCACCTTGTGCTGGGGACAATAAAAGGCCACTCTAAAATGTGCAGTTTTGTCACACAACACAATGCCACAGATGTCTCAAGTTGAGGTAGTGTGCAATTGGCATGCCGACTGCATGAATGTCCACCAGAGCTGTTGCCAGAGAATTGAATGTTCATTTCTCTACCATAAGCCACCTCCAACATCATCACAACCGCAGACCATGTGTAACCACACCAGCCTAGGACCTCCACATCCGGCTTCTTCACCTGCGGGATCGTCTGAGACCAGCCACCCGGACAGCTGATGAAACAGTGGGTTAGCACAACCTGAAGAATTTCTGCACAAACTGTCAGAAACCTTCTCAGGGATGCTCATCTGCGTGCACGTCGTCCTCACCAGGGTCTTGATCTGACTGCAGTTCTGTATCGTAACCAACTTCAGTGGGCATATACTCATCTTCTATGGCCACTGGCACGCTGGAGAAGTGTGATCTTCATGGATTAATTCCGGTTTCAACTGTACTGGCATATGGCAGATAGTGTGTAATGTGTCGTGAGGGCGAGCGGGTTTGCTGATGTCAACGTTGTGTACTGAGTGCCCCATGGTGGCAGTGGGGTTGTGGTATGGGCAGGCATAAGCTACGGACAACGAACACAAATTGCATGGCAATTTGAATGCACAGAGATACCGTGACGAGATCCTGCGGCCCAGTGTCGTGCCCTTCATCCGCCGCCATCACCTCATGTTTCAGCATGATAGTGTAAGGCCCCATGTCACAAGGATCTGTACACAATTCCTGGAAGCTGAACATGTCCCAGTTCATCCATGGCCTGCATACTCACCAGACATGTCACCCATTGAGCATGTTTGGGATGCTCTGGATCAAAGTGTACGACAGCGTGTCCCAGTTCCCGCCAATATCCAGCAACTTCGCACAGCCATTGAAGAGGAGAGGAACAATATTCCACAGGTCACAATCAACAGCCTGATCAACTCTATGCGAAGGAGATGTGTGGTGCTGTATGAGGCAAATGGTGGTCACACCAGATACTGACTGGTTTTCTGATCCACACCCCTACTTTTTTTTAGGTATCTGTGACCAACTGATGCATAACTGTATTCCCAATCACCTGAAATACATAGATTTGGGCCTAATGAAATTTTTTCAATCGACTGATTTCCTTATATGAATTGTAACTCTGTAAAATCTTTGAAATTGTTGCATGTTGCATTCATATTTTTGTTCAGTGTACTTTAACAGGCTAGGTTGGTAGATTATAGTCACATTAATGTTATGCAGCAATAAAAAGCTAGCTTGTATACATCTACGAAGAACTTAGGTAGCTACACCAAAGACACAGCTCAAAGTGCATGGCAAAATAATAGCCTAACTGACATTTCTTACTATAATTTCTGCCGACCAAGACCACACTCCGAAAGCTTGAAAACACACAGCAGCCACTCAAAACGGTTTTGAGCGGCAACAAATCTGTCCAATTAGCTGATTCGCTTTCCATACACCAACTTCTGTTCACCCTCCCACTTCTGTTGACACACCCACTTCCAGATACTCACGTTTGCAGTTTCCCATGACTCCAAAGCAAGCCTTCTCCTCAGAATATCACGACAACGAAGTTCTTTACGACAGATTTTTCTGTTTTGAGTTGATAGCGGAAAATTGCGCGACTAGCAAGTTAGCCTGTATTCATTGTGGATAGCTGGAGCTTGCTAACTGTTGCCGATAACTTAACATTTAATGGTTTATTTTTTCCAGATTTTGGATAACCCTTTATCATGGATGTAGGCGAGCTACTGAATTATCAGGTAACGTTCATTAGTGAGACATCCTTAGTGTTTGCTGCAACTGTTGACTAGCTAGCAAAATAAATGTTTAAACCACCGCCATTGTCTTTGACCATAGCTAGCTAGCCACATTTGCTAGCGAACAGGCTAACATGATTGCTAGTTAGCTAATAAACCAAGTTCACTAACTAAGTTAGTTAAGGATGTGACAGATGAAAGAGATGGCTATCAGATGGCAAGTTAGACTTGCTACTTTGCTAGTTAGTTAACTAACGTTAGCTAGCTAACTCTTCTGTTGTAACTAGTTTGTGATAAACTCTTGCCTAGTTCAGCTGTATTAGCTAGCTAGCTAAAGCAGTGTCCCTCTCATGGAATGTAATTTGAGCATCAAATATAAAAACTAACATTATGTTATAGGAATCAAGTACTATTTACATTTGACGATGAATGCATGTTAATTTTCTCCGTTGTTTACTTTTTGTTTGGCCAACTCGTTGCTTGGATGCATTACACACATTGCAAAGCCTTATGACCTTGCTGTTTTGATGTATCTGCTTAACATGTGTTAATGTTCATTGTAGCCTGACAGGGGGGCAAAACGTCTACGGGCTGGTGATGATGATGATGATGACCCCAGAAACAAAAAGGCCGGCAGAGAACTGGCCAGACACCTGGAGAGAGAGGACAGTGAAGACCCGAGTGGTGATAGGAAGAGAATACTGGAGAAACTCATGGATGATGATGAGGATGCAGATGACCAAGAGGTGGGAAACGTTTAAGTGACATGATAACGCATGCATACATAGCTTAATYTGCTGATCTTGTTCCTAAAATAATTTTGTTGTCTTGGTAACACTTTTCACTAAAGGGCACTCTTTTTGTTGTTGTTGTAATTATACAGGGTGAACCAGTGGATGAGAGTTCAGTGAAGAAAATGATCTTGACCTTTGAAAAAAGGTCCTACAAGAACCAAGAGCTGAGGATAAAGTTCCCAGACACCCCAGGGAGGTAAGTTAATGAGAGGGAAACGTTCCTCCTGAGTTCAGCTATACATGAAATATTATTGCTTAAGAAGTTATCAATCTATGGTAAGGGTAAATTGACTTGCTGCTTCAATAACATGACAATGTATTCAACAAGTCAGGACTTATTTTCCATGTACAACATATTTTATTATTCCGCTGTCCAGGTTCATGGAAACAGAGCTGGATTTGAATGACATCATCCAGGAGATGCATGTCATAGCCACCATGCCTGATCTCTACCACCTGTTGGTGGAGCTCAATGCTGTCCATTCCCTGCTGGGCTTACTCAGCCATGAGAACACAGATATCCTTTCCTTCAAAGATGGCTTACTAAGCATGCTTCACTCTTTAATTCAGTTAATTTACCTGTACTTATGTTATTCTATGCATTTGACTGAACCCAGGATAAACTGATAAAATCCTTAGCCTTTCCTACATATCGCCATTGCAGTGGTTGATTTGTTACAAGAGCTGACAGACATCGACACACTTCATGAAAGTGAGGAGGGGGCTGAAGTACTCATAGACTCTTTGGTGAGTCCAGTTTGTTTGTATACAATCAATGCATGCATTTAGGTTCTGGCATTTTCTTGTTATTTCTCATGCATCCACAACCATACTGATGCTGATGATAATGAACTCAATAGAAAAAGCACATTCAATCCCAGCTAATGGCCATAGTTAAAATTGTCTATTTTAGCCCTCCCTTTGCACTCACTTTGACAGCAGCAAAGTCATTGGCCATTTTCTGGGAAAGGTTGAGTGCCCCGTCATAAAGTCTGCTGACATTTAAAAAAGACCATGGAGGCAAAGGTGAAATCGCTCTGGTCTTACACGACTTATAAATTAGCAGCGGAAATGAGGCATGAGCCTTTAATGTTGTCACACACGACACAGTATCCCATAATCCTGTGATGACAACCTGTCTCCTTTTCTAACTGTAGCTGGAGGGACAGGTTGTGGCCCTTCTGGTGCAGAACATGGAGAGGCTGGATGAGCAGGTGAAGGAGGAAGCTGATGGAGTCTACAACACGTTAGGTAAGACGCACTGCACAATGTGTACATGATTGGACAAAATATGGGGATTATTTATCTTCCTTCGTAAAATGTAATTTGGGCTCAGTACTTGTGTTTTGATGGCGTCTTATCAAGGCAGCTCTCCAGGCTTGAATAAGTATTTTGTCTGCTTCCTGGTTGGGGCTTACAGGCTCATGTCCTCCAGGATGGTGTCTGTTCAGTTGGAATAAGTGATAAAGGCTTCCTTCTCCTCCAGCAGGCCTCTCTGTGTGTCTCTCACTCATTGACTCATTCTCTCTCCATCTCTCCCACTACTTGTCTCTCCTCTTTCTCTCTCTCCCTCTCTCGCTCTTTTTTCCGTTGAGGTTTTGCCGCCCTTCTGCTGAATGAGTGAGATATAAGGTGTCTCAGACGGCTTTATAATGCAAATATTAGCAAAGGTATCTGAGACCTCTATACTTCTCAGGAGGTGCTGTCATAATTTGATAGTCCCATATTCACCTCTCTCTTCTCTCCCATCTCTCTCCATCAGCCATCATTGAGAACATGGCAGAGTTCAGGCCTGGCCTGTGCACAGAAGCAGCTCAGCAAGGACTCATGCAGTGGTTGCTAAAAAGAATCAAGGTCAGGCTATAACTGAAGATGACACATTCCATTGGTTATTGATGCCGTATGTAGAGATTTTTGCAGTCTGCGTCGATATGTCTGGTTGAAATGTGTCTGTTGTAGAACTATACCTACAGTATGGTGTATGTAGGCTTTCAATTGCTCATGCTGTCACAGATTGTGTCATGTTATCACTGATTTTGCCCCTCCATTTCTCTCTTTCAGGCAAAGATTCCTTTCGATGCTAACAAGCTGTACTGCAGTGAAGTCTTGGCTATCTTGCTTCAAAACAATGACAGTACGTTTCCAGCCCTTTTCTCTGTAGTTGCTGTACAATGTGKTAAAAAAGTTTTTTGTCTAATGTAGTCAGCCGTAGAGGTGATTGTTGTGGCTGTGGACCAAAATAGTAGAGTATCATGACTGGTTAAAGTATACTATTTGTCTCGAGTGGCTGGGTCCAGAAGACCTTGGAATGCTGCAGAACAACAGACAGGCACCATGTCCAGATCAGTAATGGACTGGGCAACATAGAACTAAAAAAGAATATCAATCTCATTTTCCTCTCTGTTCCCCTCTGAGTGAGTTTAGCTACCTGGGTTGGTTGTGCTGTGTTGCATATAGCAGCTCAAGAGCTGGATCGATTCATCTTCTCCCTTGGTTTTTATCACCATGTTTTTCGATGTTTATGCGCCATACTCCTTTAACAGTTTGTCTCTCTCTCTCTCCTTCCCTTTCTCTCTCTCTCTCTCCTTTCCACTCCCTGCATCCTCCCCTTCTGTTTTTTCCTCTCCTCCCACCTCTTCTCTCTCACTCTACTTCCAGGCACCAGGGAGCTCTTGGGGGAGCTGGATGGAATTGACGTGTTACTGCAGCAGCTCTCTGTAAGCTTGTCTTTTCACATGTTCTACTGCTTCTCCTAGGCTTGTGCAATATACCCTATACCAGAGTATTTTGAAATACCGACGGTATGATTTTCAATACCTTGTCCCCCCAAAAAGTATTATTATTTATAAAAATTGTATTAACAAAATTAATTTGAGCATGTCACATGGTATGTTTGTTTTTCAAAGAGCACATGGAGCAAACGTAATGTGACAATCCAATGTTGAGGAGCACAAAAGAGATGAAAGTTCACTACTGTTTGCCAGCTAAACATATTATAACTCTATAAGTTAACTAACTAAGATGTGCCAAATACATTTTCTCCAGCTCAGTGTTCCAGCTATGCATTTGGTTTACTAACTTCAAATCAAAGTTTATTTGTCACGTGTGCCGAATACAACAGGTGTAGACGTTACAGTGAAATGCTTACTTACAGGTTCTAACCAATAGTGCTAGCTATAGGTGGCTAGCTTGCATGATTAAGCTTCTTGGTTACAGCAGAGACAATCAATCTCCTCCTGGATTAAGTGTGAGTAGTCTTTTGAGATAGCTAGTTGTTTAATTTCATGAGCTGGGTTGTCTGACTTTGCATTTAGTTAATGTTTGCTTGTTAGCATTTAGCTAGCATCCGCAATATCTTCTAACATACAAAAAAAAATGTTTGGTAGAAATAGTGCCGGTAAWACCATATCCCCCGGTATGGTACAGGAACTTCCAGGAATTTCCATACCGCCCAACCCTAGATCCTCCTCTCTCTCTCTGATTCATCTATGTCTCAAACTCACCTCACACTGTTGAAGTTTCAGCAGATCATAAGAACTGTACAGTTGTGGCCAAAAGTTTTGAGAATGACACAAATATTAATTTCCACAAAGTTTGCTGCTTCAATGTCTTTAGATATTTTTGTAAGATGTTACTATGGAATGATGAAGCATAATTACAAGCATTTCATAAGTGTCAAAGGCTTTTATTGACAATTACATGAAGTTGATGCAAAGAGTCAATATTTGCAGTGTTGACCCTTCTTTCAAGACCTCTGCAATCCGCCATGGCATGCTGTCAATTAACTTCTGGGCCACATCCTGACTGATGGCAGCCCATTCTTGCATAATCAATGCTTGGAGTTTGTCAGAATTTGTGGGGTTGTGTTTGTCTACCTGCCTCTTGAGGATTGACCACAAGTTCTCAATGGGATTAAGGTCTGGGGAGTTTCCTGGCCATGGACTCAAAATATTGATGTTTTTTTCCCCGAGCCACTTAGTTATCACTTTTGCCTTATGGCAAGGTGCACCATCATGCTGGAAAAGGCATTGTTCGTCACCAAACTGTTCCTGGATGGTTGGGAGAAGTTGCTCTCAGAGGATGTGTTGGTGCCATTCTATATTCATGGCTGTGTTCTTAGGCAAAATTGTGAGTGAGCCCACTCCCTTGGCTGAGAAGCAACCCCACACATGAATGGACTCAGGATGCTTTACTGTTGGCATGACACAGGACTGATGGTAGCGCTCACCTTGTCTTCTCCGGACAAGCTTTTTTCCAGATGCCCCAAACAATTGGAAAGGGGATTCATCAGAGAAAATGACTTTACCCCAGTCCTCAGCAGTCCAATCCCTGTACCTTTTGCAGAATATCAGTCTGTCCCTGATGTTTTTCCTGGAGAGAAGTGGCTGCTTTGCTGCTCTTCTTGACACCAGGCCATCCTCCAAAAGTCTTCGCCTAACTGTGCGTGCAGATGCACTCARACCTGCCTGCTGCCATTCCTGAGCAAGCTCTGTACTGGTGGTGCCCCGATCCCGCAGCTGAATCAACTTTAGGAGATGGRCCTGGCGCTTGCTGGACTTTCTTGGGCGCCCTGAAGCCTTCTTCATAACAGTTGAACCGCTCTCCTTGAAGTTCTTGATGATCCAATAAATGGTTGATTTAGGTGCAATCTTACTGGCAACAATATCCTTGCATGTGAAGCCCTTTTTATGCAAAGCAATGATGACAGCATGTGTTTCCTTGCAGGTAACCATAGTTGACAGAGAAAGATCAATAATTCCAAGCACCACCCTCCTTTTGAATCTTCCAGTCTGTTATTCGAACTCAATCAGCATGACAGAGTGATCTCCAGCCTTGTCCTCCTCAACACTCACACCTGTGTTAACGAGAGAATCACTGACATGATGTCAGCTGGTCCTTTTGTGGCAGGGCAGAAATGCAGTGGAGATGTTTTTTGGGGAATCAGTTCATTTGCATGGCAAAGAGGGACTTTGCAATTAATTGCAATTCGTCTGATCACTCTTCATAACATTCTGGAGTATATGCAAATTTCCATCATACAAACTGAGGCAGCAGACTTTGAAAATTTATATTTGTGTCATTCTCAAAACTTTTGGTCACGACTGTATGTCCTTCTTCCTCACATCGTGCTGAGCGATTAGTGCTATTTGAGGTCGGTTCGGGATTGGTTTGATTATTTAAAATATAATTGCGTTAAATGTATTATGAAATAATGACATAAAAAAAAATACTTTAGAGCTTTTTAATGGAAATTCCAAAGCCAAAAATAATGAACATCCAATTGCCAAAACATTGGGGGAAAAATCTGTCAAGTCCACATTGAGTAGACATCAATAGAAATACAGGAAATTATTATGAAATAATGCACTATTTCAGTTGTGTATATTACTTAGTTTTTAATTTATGAGTTTATTTTTCATTCCTTAAAGTCGTCATCTCATCTCTGCTCAGGCAGTAGCAGCCAGCCAGACAACGTTATCTCTGTGCTCCCCGTACTGTACTGTCTTTAGTCATCCTATCTAGCTAAGCTAGCCTGTCTAGAGGCGTCCGTTTGTGCACATATTATGACATTTTTGTGACGTTTTGGACTTCGGTAAGGGCGTTTTTGGCTGTTCGGGAAACAATTTTTTCCCCCTTGAGGCAAGCTGAAGTCGGTAGCCGAAGTCTACGCCCCTTTGTCGGTGATTGGTCAGTACGGATTCTTAATTATAGTCTTTGTTGTCATTCAACGAGAGATGACTTGTAAGGGAGTATGCGAGTTAGGCGCCAGCCGAACTAAAGCTTGCTGACCGCTTAAGTATTCTGCAGAGCTGTCTGGTAAAATCATTTGACTAGTTCATCAAAGTACATGAGGCATACTTTCATGAACAGTCTCTATCCGTCTCTTTCGTTGTTGTGTACATTCCTCTCTTATGTGGTCTGTGTTTATCTAACCTAACGTAGCAGGTGTAAAAGTATATCCATCTCTGTCCTAGCCGGAAAGAACAGGCGCAATGGATTATGGTCATTGTGGTTAATTACAACATTTATGCCCTGAACTTCTAGGAATATTTGCTTGATCAAAACTACAACTCCCTTCAGCCCAGCATCCCACATAGTTCTTGACTTGATTTCTCTCTAGAGACACGGTGTGTTGGGCTCACAAAAACCCGAACTAAATGTAATTCAAGTAATTGAAAAGACGTCGGTCAATTAGCCTTTTGGCTAATTATTATACTATTTGATATATTCAAGGCCTGCAGAAATAATGATGTCTGACGCAAATGAATACGACTTAGAAGTGTAACTTTATGTTAGACAGATTTTCTGCTGTGCTTCTGCTGTAAGTCTCTTCACTCTGTTGGTGATGCTGGTTGCAAGCTTTCAGTGTGTCTTAGTTCTACACTGCATTGCACCTAAAATGCATTTGGTTGAATACTGGTCTATCTATGTGAGTGTAACGGATGTGAAATGGCTAGCTAGTTAGCGGTGGTGCGCGCTAATAGCGTTTCAATCGGTTACGTCACTCGCTCTGAGACCTGAAGTAGTTGTTCCCCTTGCTCTGCAAGGGCCACGGCCTTTGTGGAGCGATGGGTAACGGCGCTTCGTGGGTGACTGTTGTTGATGTGTGCAGAGGGTCCCTGGTTCGCGCCCGTGTCGGGGAGAGGGGACGGTCTAAAGTTATACTGTTACATGAGGTGTTTCATACACACCCCAAAATGATTTCCAGTTACATTGTTGAAACTCTGCTAATGAGCCAAACATGCTCATCATTTAAACGGAATTTACCAGCATCACAGTTGATAGACAGAAGTGTGGGTGTCATTCTCCTTCAGGTGTTCAAACGCCACAACCCAGCCACGGCGGAGGAGCAGGAGATGATGGAGAACCTATTTGATGCCCTGTGCTCCTGTCTGATGCTGGCATCCAACCGGGATCGCTTCCTCAGGGGAGAGGGTCTGCAGCTCATGAACCTCATGCTTAGGTAAAGACGCAGATGTTTAACACCTCCTGAAGAAATGAGTCTCCACACACAGCTTAGTTTTAATGTTTCAATAATTTAATGTCCTGAGCTTTTGAGCTAAAACAAATCTTCATCCAAGTACCTCCTCAATGGAGGCCTAATGTAGAGATGGACAGTTCCCTGGCTTGGCTGTAGTCCTTTTTTAATTTCAAACCTCTGTTCAATTCACACAGGTCACTGGTGATCTGATATCACGTAAATTGACATCTTTGAACTCAACTTTTGTTTGCTGTTAAGGCTGTCAGAGGGCGCACCATGAACCCCAGTGAGTGGCAGGGTTGAGTGATGTCTTTGTTTTCGCACAGCATGTCTCTGGCTCTGCTCAGCTGCCAGTCCAATCAATCAGCCGACAGAGTGCTGCAGCACCACGACGGGACCTTAAAGAGCAATAAAGAGACATTACATGTATTTATGAAACCCTCCATGCCCAAGCTCTAATCATCATCACGACGACGCCTGGCAGACAGACCGATTTAAAACCAAAATCGATATCTAATTCTAGCGATGCAAAACCCGCTTTTAAATCATTCACAGAAGGCTCTCAGAATAGGTTATCTAGAGAGCAACACGTAACTCTCTTTTTACTTCTCATGAGATTCACAGAATCATAAGTTCTGCACCTCTGCTTCAATAGTTTTCTCTATTTTTGTAGAGGTTAGGATTCATCAAGGGGTTTGCAATATGAGCTTAGGAACACGGTTGAAGGCATCTTTATAATTGCCTCTGTCTGAATTCTTACAACTGTTTAACTTAGTCAAAACAAATACTTCCTCATAAGCTTCTTAAAGGACTGCAAGTTGCAAGGGACTCCTTGTAGCTAGGTTACATACAGTACACTACATTACCAAAGGTATGTGGACACCTGCTCGTCAAACATCTCATTCCAAAATCATGGGAATTAATATGGAGTTGGTCCCCCCTTTGCTGCTATAACAGCCTCCACTCTTCTGGGCTCCTTCCTGGCTCACAATCGACATTCCAATTAATCCCAAATTGATGTGGTTGAGGCAGGGCTCTGTGCAACCATGAAAAACGCCCTAGATCATTATTCCTCCTCCACCAAACTTTACAGTTTGCTCTATGCATTAAGACAGTTAGCGTTCTCCTTGCATCCACCAAACCCAGATTAGTCTGTCTTGACAGCCAGATGGTGAATCGTGATTCATCACTCCAGAGAATGGGTTTCCACTGCTCCAGAGTCCAATGGCGGCGAGCTTTACACACTCCAGCTGACACTTGGCATTGCGCATGGTGATCTTAGGCTTGTGTGTGCCTGCTCCGCCATGGAAATCCATTTCATGAAGCCCCTGACGAACAGATCTTGTGCTGGCGTTGCTTCCAGAAGCAGTTTGGAACTCGGTAGTGAGTGTTGCAACTGAGGACAGACGATTTTTACCCGCTTCAGCACTCGGTGGTCCCATTCTGTGAGTTTGTGTGACCTACCACTTCGCGGCTGAGCCGTTGTTGCTCCTAAACTTGTCCACTTCACAATAACAGTACTTACACTTGACCGGGGCAGCTCTAACAGGGCAGAAGTGTGACGAACTGACTTGTTGGAAAGGTGGCATCCTATGACAGTACCATGTTGAAAGTCACTGAGCTCTTCAGTAAGTCCATTCTACAACCAATGTTTGTCTATGGAGATTTCATGGCGGTGTGCTTGATTTTCTACACTTGTCAGCAACGGATGTGACTGAAGTAGCCGAATCCACTAATTTGAAGGGGTGTCCACATACTTTTGTATATATAGTGGAGTCTGTGCTTGGCAAAAGACAATCATGACCTTGCTGCTGTTGTGCCTGAGATAATTGAGCCCTTATAGTTATTATAATGTTTTATTATTTTTGCACGGCCTCTTTCCAGGGAAAAGAAAATGTCTCGGACCAGTGCTCTGAGGGTCTTAGACCACGGCATGATTGGCCCAGAGGGTTCTGATAACTGCCACAAGTTTGTGGACATCCTGGGCTTGAGGACCATTTTCCCCCTGTTCATGAAGACCCCCAAGAAGATGAGGAAAGCTGGGGCCGCAGACAAAGAACATGAAGGTTTGCAAATGTTTATACTCTCCAAATTTCCTTTATAAACAATGAAATAATTTTGCTTGTCTGAGTTTAGGGCAATTGCTTACAGTTGTCCAACACAATTTAACAAGGCAGGAGATCTAATCAGGTTTGTCTAATGGCTTTTTCGTCTGTCGATTTAAGTTATCAATCTAACCTTGATTGATTTTTCTCCTGTTCCTCTCAGAATCCACTCTTGAGTTGTGAAATATGAAAATGAAAGCATCAGCGCTTATCAGTCACCCCTCCCTTCCCCCCCTTTTGGTTTTTGCAGTGGCTGCCCCGATTTAGCAGCGGCGCCACTGCTAAATGAAAATAGGGGAAACACTGCCTTCTCTGTCTTTTAATTATATCTCATACGTCCGGACAGCCCACCCTTGGTGAATAAATTGGCTTCCTTTGTCTGTCTCCTTCATCTGGGGGACAGAATTAATTAACCTGAGACCTGCCTAAACCTCCGAGTAGGAAGCCAGACATAACAGGGCCCGCTAAAGCTTATCCCCCAGGTGCTCCCACTGATGGACCTCCTACAAGTCACAGCTAAGCCAAACTGCCATGGAGTGTGGTTACGCTGCTGTGCTGTGTGCAGCTTTGAATGCTCACAATAATTGTGGGCTGAGGCCGGAGGGCATCTAAGCTATAGAGCAGTGGACTACAGCTCGTAACATACTTTTGGACTATAATATTGCTAGGCATGACCCTAATGCATTGCATAATTTCTTGACTGAGATAGGCCTGTTTACTAAATGACGGTGATACTAAGCATTAGTTATGTTTGTTCTTACATCGTTTGCATTTTATTTATTATTGTGAGTGATGTGACCAATAATTGTGACCAATTATTTAGTGTAAGCTTTATTTGCCACTTTTTCAACTTTTTGAAAGTCACAGCTTTTTTCATAGCAGCAATGTTTTACAATTAATTTGATATTGTTTTGAGGGTGCATGATTTGTCATGGTTTTTGACAGTAATTAGACTTATAGAGTGTCTCCTCTGCTGTAGTGATTTTTTTTAAACAGAGAAGAAAGTGGTTCTCAAAAATAACACAATGCAGTCATAATTAATTAATCTATCAGGGGCTACACAAATGAGAGTTTAAGTAATTAATAGGTAAAGCACTCCAAACCCCTCTCCATCATAAAAAGAGATTGATCTCCATTAAATCACCTCTGAAAATATACTGAGGCCCAGTGGCTGTGAATTGTCGGACCACATTTGCATACAGTGGTTTTGAGAAAAAATATTGCAGAGGATCTTTGCAGAATGTGATGACTCACAATAGCGTACCTTTTTAAGGTCTGTATTCATTTCCATGTCCTAATGTTTTGCATAGATAGAGTGAGATTCTGGCAGACTATATTTAGCAGGCTAATGATGCACACACAGTGTGATGGAACAGAAGTAAACACCTAATTTACATTAGTTCTGACTGCACTGTAGCCCTTTGTAGTTTGTTTTGTTTTCCTTGGATGTCGAGCTAACGCTGCTGAGTGCTTTAATATCTCTTTTCTTGTTTTCACATGATACTAAAACTACATTAGAAGAATAGGAGCTGCAGTGCAATATGATTTATTTTTATAACTTTGTTTCAGATAATAGGCCTAATTTAACAGATATTGTGATCAGTGCAAAATACTGCACTAATTTGAGTCTTTTTTTACCAGGAAAGTTGACTGAGAACACATTCTCATTTACAGCAATGACCTGAGGAATAGTTACAGGGGAGATGAATGAGCCAATTGGAAGCTGGGGATGATTAGGTGGCCAGATTGGGAATTTAGCAAGGACACTGGTGTAAACACCTCTACTCTTACAATAAGTGCCTTGTGATCTTTAGTGCCCACAGAGTGTCAGGACCACTGTTTAATGTCCCATCTGAAAGAAGGCACCTTACGCTGGGCAGTGTCAACCACTGCCCTGGGGTATTTTCTTTGACCAGAGGAAAGAGTGCCTCCTACTAGCCCTCTGACACCACTGCCAGCAGTATCTGGTCTCCCATCTAGGGACAGACCAGGACCAACCCTGCTTAGCTTCAGAGGCAAGCCAGCTGCTGGCCAATCTACCAGTAGTCTCATTCCTTTTAACTCAAACTGGATGATTAGTTGCTGTATTAGAGCCCTGTTCATAGTCTCCGGTGTTGTCAATGAGGGAATTTGATAATGGGAACTCATCCATACCTGCATACATATATCTTTGAATTGGTTTGGAACTTGGTCAGTCCATTTTGATGTTGCTGATACCCAGAAATGACAGGAGCCATAATGAAGCCATCACATGATTGTCAACAATCAAAATAGCTTATGAAACGCAGCCCAGCCATGTCAGTGATTTCTTCCCCATGACTATTCTAGTCAGGTATGGTGGAAGTTTGCCTCAGACAGTGCGGACGAGAGCTCGTACCCTGCAGGGGTGCCTTTGGTCTGGCCGGGCTCGGTTGATTGCTTTCCTCAGGACACGGCTGGTTCAGGTTCAATCTGTCCCCAGCAGAGAACTGTCAGGACCTGCCACTGTCAACCTCCTCTACTGCTCCTCCTCCTCCAAGCTCAATTGCCTGCCTCGTGGCCCTCTTTGCATGTTAACTTGATGGCTGTTCCAGGTTATTACAAACAGAAACACTCCTCAGCACCCCCTCAGATGATCCCGCAGATGAAGAAGCCGGATGTGGGGGTTCTGGGTTGGCGTGGTTATACATGGTCTGCGGTTGTGAGGACATTTGGATGTACTGGCAAATTCTCTAAAATTACGGAGGCCGTTTATGGTAAAGAAATTAACATTCAATTCTCTGTCAACAGCTTTGGTGTACATTCCTGCAGTCAGCATGTCAATTCCATGCTCCCTCAACTTGAGACATCTGTGTGTGACAAAACTGCACAATCTTTGCAGCCTTTTTTATTGTCCCCAGCACAAGGTGCACCTGTGTAGTGAGCATGCTGTTTAATCAGCTTAATGATATGCCACACCTGTCGGGTGGATGGATTATCTTGGCAAAGGAGAAATAGGGGTGTAAAAACGAATAGGGGTGTAAAAAAGTTAGGGCTGGTCGATTGTTTGGTTGTTAGGCTGTTGGTCAACCGAGATTGTTTTAGTCGAGCAGTAATAAATACATATAATTTATGTATATACAGTTGAAGTCAGAAGTTTACATATACCATAGCCAAATACAATAAAACTCAGTTTTTCACAATTCCTGACATTTAATCCTAGTAAAAATCCCCTGTGTTAGTTCAGTTAGGATCACCACTTTATTTTAAGAATGTGAAATGTCAGAATAAAAGTTGAGAGAATTATTTATTTCAGCTTTTATTTATTTCAGCACAATAAATTGGGTGAATTTTGGCCCATTCCTCCTGACAGAGCTGGTGTAACTGAGTCAGGTTTGTAGACCTCCTTGTTCGCAAACGCTTTTTCAGTTCTGCCCACATTTTCTATAGGATTGAGGTCAGGGCTTTGTGATGGTCACTCCAATATCTTGACTTTGTTGTCCTTAAGCCATTTTGTCACAATTTTGGAGGTATGCTTGGGGTCATTGTCCATTTGGAAGACCCATTTGCGACCAAGCTTTAACTTCCTGACTGCTGTCTTGAGATGTTGCTTCAATATATCCACATAATTTTCCATCCTCATGATGCCATCTATTTTGTGAAGTGCACCAGTCCCTACTGCAGCAAAGCACCCCCACAACATGATACTGCCACCCCCGTGCTTCACGGTTGGGATGGTGTTCTTCGGCTTGTATCACAAACAATATTCCTAATCTGTTTATTACTACATTTATCTTTGATGTTAATATTGCCAATGAATATATATTCATGTAAATCTATGTTACTTACATCAACCACAGAGGAATTTAAAAGAGATACAACCCCCCTTGGAATCGCATCAAAAACAATTGCATATTCTTTCGGGGTTATTGGAATTTTAAACTTATCAAGAAATTCCCCATATGAGAGTAGATATCCATCATTATTCAGTAACTGACCAACCAAAATAATTTTATTCTCAAACCAGTTATGAAGAAAATAGTTATTTTAAAATCGTATTTCTTTGTTGTTCCATAAAATGTATCTGTGAGGGGAAAAATTGTGTTTATACGCTAACAAGTACAAGCTAAAATTGCCTGCTTATGGAATTTGGCCAACTTTACTGGGATTTTATCAACAAAAAATTCGAAACCACCAACTTCAGAATCCAATTTATTTTAAAAGTATTATTTAGAATATTGAAATCTAAAACCTCGAGACCTCCTTGTTCTTCGGTGT
Source organism: Salvelinus sp. IW2-2015 (assembly GCF_002910315.2). Lineage (NCBI taxonomy): Eukaryota > Metazoa > Chordata > Actinopteri > Salmoniformes > Salmonidae > Salvelinus > Salvelinus sp. IW2-2015. Next base: position 20,727,949 of record NC_036847.1, read on the forward strand.
TAGTGAGGATATCTTTTCGTAGATAGTGAGGCTTGTTCCTCCAAATAAAATTATGAATCTTATCTAAGTCCTTTACAATTTTAGGGGGTAAGTCAAGTGATAACGAGACATAAACCGATCTGGATATCCCTTCAGCTTTGGAGAATAAACCCCGACCGTATAACGAAATATCTCTCATCAACCAGAGGTTCAATTTCTTCTTTGTTTTCTCAATAATGGGGTTAAAGTTCAATTCACTCCTTTTTTTCATCCTTGCATATAACAATTCCAAGATAAGTAACCTTATCTTTATTATATTCTAACTATATAATAGTAATTATATATCCACGATTCCAACAGTTTTGCTCAGATTTGCGAGTCAAATCACAATTGCAACATTTGGTTAAGGATAAATCCTAGATTATTTGCCCATATCGTGGAGCCCTACTTGGCAGTGCGGAAATGATCTCAATTGAGCAGTGGTGTAAAGTACTTAAGTAAAAATACTTTCATGTACTACTTGTTGTTTTTTGGTATCTGTACTTTACTATTTTTATTTGACAACTTTTACTTTTACTTCACTACATTTCCTAAAGAAAATACTGTACTTTTTACTCCATACATTTTCTCTGACACCTAAAAGTACTTACATTTTGAATGCTTAGCAGGACAGGAAAATGGTCCAATTCACACTGTGGTCAAGAGAACATCCCTGGCTATCTACTGCCTCTGATCTGGAGGACTCACTAAACACAATTGCTTGGTTTGTAAATTGTGTTGGAGTGTGCCCCTGGCTATCTGTAAATTAAAAAAAAACAAGAAAATGGTGCCATCTGGTTTGCTTAATATAAGGAATTTGAAATTATTTATACTTTTACTTTTAATACTTAAGTATATTTAAAACCAAATACCTTTAGACTTTTACTCAAGTCGTATTTTACTGGGTGACTTTTACGTTTACTTCAGTAATTTTTTATTAACGTATCTTTACTTTTACTCAAGTATGACAATTGGATACTTTTTCCACCACTGCAATTGAATGCAGGAAATGCAGAAATGATAAAAGTGTTGAAATTTTAATTGAACAGTATAAAACAATCAGAATGAAGAAAGACTCATTGAAATCACTCAGAATGTATGTGTTGCCACCCTAGGATCACTCACTACTCATAAAGCAAAAGTGGAACTTGTATTTTTCAAAAACTAAAAATACCGTCATACCGTCCAACTTTTTTAAATCCCCGTGATTTGGTGTTTTGGCCATATCGCCCAGCCCTAATTTTAAATGACTGATGAAAACTTATTTTCTCATGGCTCCCTCTTGTCCCTCTGCAGCAGACATATACAGTGGGGAGAACAAGTATTTGATACACTGCCGATTTTGCAGGTTTTCCTACTTACAAAGCATGTAGAGGTCTGTCATTTTTATCATAGGTACACTTCAACTGTGAGAGACGCGAATCTAAAACAAAAATCCAGAAAATCACATTGTATGATTTTTAAGTAATTTCGCATTTATTGCATGACATAGTATTTGATCACCTACCAACCAGTAAGAATTCCGGCTCTCACAGACCTGTTAGTTTTTCTTAAGAAGCCCTCCTGTTCTCCACTCATTACCTGTATAACTGCACTGTTTGAACTCGTTACCTGTATAAAGACACCTGTCCCACACTCAATCAAACAGACTCCAACCTCTCCACAATGGCCAAGACCAGAGAGCTGTGTAAGGACATCAAGGATACAATTGTAGACCTGCACAAGGCTGGGATGGGCTACAGGACATAGGCAAGCAGCTTGGTGAGAAGGCAACAACTGTTGGCGCAATTATTAGAAAATAGAAGAAAATAGAAGAAGTTCAAGATGTGGTCAATCACCCTCGGTCTGGGGCTCCATGCAAGATCTCACCTCGTGGGGCATCAATGATCACGAGGAAGGTGAGGGATCAGCCCAGAACTACACGGCAGGACTGGTAATGACCTGAAGAGAGCTGGGACCACAGTCTCAAAGAAAACCATTAGTACACAACTACGCCGTCATGGATTAAAATCCTGCAGCGCACACAAGGTCCCCCTGCTCAAGCAGGCGCATGTCCAGGCCTGTCTGAAGTTTGCCAATGACCATCTGGATGATCCAGAGGAGGAATGGGAGAAGTTCATGTGGTCTGATGATTCAAAAATAGAGCTTTTTGGTCTAAACTCCACTCGCCGTGTTTGGAGGAAGAAGAAGGATGAGTACAACCCCAAGAACACCATCCCAACCGTGAAGCAGATGGAGGTGGAAATTCATTCTTTGGGGATGCTTTTCTGCAAAGGGGACAGGACGCACTGCACGTATGAGGGGAGGATGGATGGGGCCATGTATTGCGAGATCTTAGCCAACAACCTCCTTCCCTCAGTAAGAGCATTGAAGATGGGTCGTGGCTGGGTCTTCCAGCATGACAACGACCCGAAACACACAGCCAGGGCAACTAAGGAGTGGCCTCGTAAGAAGTATCTCAAGGTCCTGGAGTGGCCTAGCCAGTCTCCAGACCTGAACCCAATAAAAAATCTTTGGAGGGAGCTGAAAGTCCGTATTGCCCAGCGACAGCCCCGAAACCTGAAGGATCTGGAGAAGGTCTGTATGGAGGAGTGGGCCAAAATCCCTGCTGCAGTGTGTGCAACCTGGTCAAGAACTACAGGAAACGTATGATCTCTGTAATTGCAAACAAAGGATTCAGTACCAAATATTAAGTTCTGCTTTTCTGATGTATCAAATACTTATGTCATGCAATAAAATGCTAATTAATACTTAAAAATCATCAATGTGATTTTCGGGATTTTTGTTTTAGATTCCGTCTCTCCAGCAGTTGAAGTGTACCTATGATAAAAATTACAGACCTCTACATGCTTTGTAAGTAGGAAAACCTGCAAAATCGGCAGTGTATCAAATACTTGTCTCCCCAACTGTATATATATATATATTTTTTTAAATCCTGTTTATCTTTTTTCCCCCCATAATTAGCAATTCATATTTGTAGTAATGTAGGCAGTTTATGCAAAGTATTTTTACCTCTCGCCATTAACAAAATTACATTAATGCAAGCAATTATTATGTTAGCAAACAATTATTGTGATTCATCCTATATTGTCCCTAACATCTTTTACTCCCTCGCAACAGTTGTGGGATACACACACTCAACCCCTTTCCCCCACAACAACCATATACTCAGATTCTCAGCTGTTGCACCATCCCAGAGCCCAACTCAATAAAGGTCTTGATTTACGAATGCATWTACAGTTGCAGCTGTATGAGAAGGCCTGCAAAACTGAGCCAGAAATGGGGAGATTTTTATTAACCATTTTCACTTTCTTGATGGAGGTCAAATATACCCCTGAAACACCTACAACATGGTCCCCCGTAGTGACCGTATTCCCAAGCAGTCAGACCTTTGATTTTGTACCACTGTGAATGTCCGAGTGTGACCCCCCCCCCATGGGTTACTGCAGCTAGTGTTGCCAGCTCTGCCACTGCCTGGGTTGGGGCACCCCACCGGAATCCCCACCGGCTAGGTACAAGGTCGTCAAGGATCTCATTAGCAGCTTTGAGAATTTCCTTGTATATTATGCTCTCCCATCAGGGGGCTCTGGCTTTGCAGGGCCAACCCTGCCAGGCAGGCTCAGAATCTTGAGGGGGCGCTGCTGCTCTAGAAGGTCTCTGATATTATTTCTGATTGGCTTAACGCACCACCACCTGTCAAGCTTATCAAAGTAATGTTTTCTTCATCTCAAACAGCAAGCAAATATGAGTATTTTTTTTACATCCATTGAGAATTACAATAGTTCCTCAATGTATTTGAAAAACCTTTCCAGCACTCTCACTTTCGATAATCACTCAGTGTGAAAGAGAAAAATGTCATGCTCTGATCCAGTGAAAACACCATAAAATAGGCTTTTTATCAGTGCTCGACTAGGATTTAAATAGGGTCCGGTACTCAATTTGGGTGCTCGTACTGTTTTATATTTAGGTGCAGGAGCGCCACAATACTTTTGAGCTAATATTCTACAAGTGGAACAGGAGCTCAAGCAGTAGAACATTTGAGGTGCAGGTACTCAGTTCTGGTGAACTCCTGCCCAAGTCAAGCACAGCTTTTTATCCCTTTCGCAAATAGCCTACAGCTGTGTCTGTCCCGAGCTCACTGGTGCACGAAACTCTGAGGGCCTAGAATATTTTATACAATGTTGCAAGTTCGGTAGCACTAGCTTCTGGCCTGACCCAAGTTAATAGTTGATACAATGTTTCAAGTTCATTGCAGACAGGCCATGTGTAGGCAATGTGATTCATAGGAAATCTGTTTTTATTAGGATATTTTCTACCTGCTGGCTGCAATGTTTTTATTTGTTGGCTTTGTGGGCTATTTTCACGTAGTTGGCAATAGAAGTTACTTTTTAGGTTGGTATCATTTTCATTTAGATTTGGATAGAATTTTCATTAACCACATGACAATGAGTTTGAGATATGGAGACGTTATTATAAATTAAATTAAACTGTTTCACGAAAATGTGCATATGAAAACTGTAATTGGCACGCTGATCGGTAGAAATGGTAAGATAAATTGGCATTCCACATGAGAAAGGTTGTTGACTCATGTAGCCTATTACTGGCAACTTCAGGAGAGTAATGGCAGAATCTGCGAAAGCCAGCAGGAGGAGAATGGTTTGGTCAGGTTAAGTTTTTTTTCTCTCTTTTGGTTATCTAGATATTTAAGAGAGACTATTCACCACAGGCGCTACCCTAGCTCTCCCAGAGACTGGTATTATTTCCTCATTTAATGTTTTTCACTTGTCCCTCACTCTGTGCTGCAGTGGCTGTGATACGGAAAGCATTGTTTTCTCAGTCTCTGCTGCTGCTGACTTATGGAAGAGGGGAAATAGGGATTGTGGTAGAGGGAGCAGGGTGGTGGCGTAGCCTATGTGTTMTCTGAGCTCATGATGAGTTCTACCAGCAATGTGCTACATGCATATCCTCCTATCATTCACCAGGGAGGAGAGGATGCCGTTAGAGCTTGTAAAAGCACACTGCAGCATTGAGCTACTCTCTGAGAAACCAGCAGCATCAACCATGCTGGTCCTCTATCAGTTGGGAGACCTAAGACTAATATTGCAGTCTATGCTATATCTAATTGTGATGTGCCTTTGATAAGGGTAATAGAACTGCATCATTTTTCTAGGTCACATCTAATGAACAGTTGGCCAATGCAGCCTTCCTGTATTGAGCGAATGGGGTTAAACCGTCGTTATTATGTGTGCCTTAGGTATGCACCGTGCCTGTATTTGATATACCATTCTGTTTTTGCTGCTTATTGTTCTTGGTGGTTTGCTTGTTGTTGGTTGAGTAAAAGCGAGGGTAATGGGGTAATTTACTTACATCTCCTGCGCTGGTGCCATCAATCTTTGTCAGCCATTTTCTTTACCAGTTGCATGATTCCATTAACACAAATTAATCTGTATTTAAGTGAACTGACAGCCATTTTGTTTGCCTACCGGTTTGTTAGTGAGCACAGGGAGCTGTATTTGACTCACTGATTGAAATGGCATTGATCTGCCTGATGTTTTATAGATTTGTGATAAGGAGAGAATTGGATAAATCATTGACGATACATTTAATCAACCATATTTCACTAATTTAGCACATTCACCTATTCCTACAATAATTACATTGGAGCTTTATCATCTTTGTGACCACATTTAGCCTAACATAACCCCTCAAAGTTGGACCAAACATGTTGAACCAACCAAGTTTGGGTATAGAAATGACTTTAACAGGAACATGTCTCAACCTCAACCCTTCAAACCAAACAGGTCACACATAGTATTAAATGTGGTATGTAGGCCAACAACCTGCAACAGGCAGCAATTCATAATATTGTGACTGAGTTAGAAACATACATACATACATACATACATGTATGTAATGGAGCCATGATTACTGCACTAGGTGTTGAAGCTGAAGCCTTCTATCACACTTGGGATGTCATCAGGCTGTGGAAAGTCACACTGCAACCATGACCCTGTTGCTAATGGCTTTTCTCATTGAGGGGCTCTGGAGCGTGCCGTGGTCTGGTGGCACTTTAGTGAGCTAACTCATTCACACACCCTATCCTTTTACCCTCGTAACAGAGAGGAGCAGGCCTGGCCTACAGTGAAGCCCAGGGCATAGACTCTGCCCTGAGTCTTACATACAGTAGTAGACTATCTCAGAGATGAGCTGCCACTCTCCGGTCCAGCTCGTCTCCCACAGCATGCTCCAGCCCAGGGAGAGTTTTAGCAGCGGTCCCAATCCTTCAGCAGAAACACTATTTATTCAGCCTCTAATAATTTCCTAAATTATCCAGACGGCCCGCCACCACACCCCCACTGTGCCCATGTGACACTGGTCCTCTGGAGGGCAGGAGAGCAAGAGCTGAGACGGCACTTCCTCTCTGTGGTGCTGTTTGATGAACATGCTGTTGCTCTGTTTGTGTACTTCCTGAATTAGAAATCCCTCTGATTGTACAGGCTTATCACTGTGACTGCCAAAAGATGGGTTTATAATTAGTAAGAGGATGGCTGATATGTTTCCTTTGAAATATATTTGTTTGGTCCTGTATACTTGTCTTGCTTAATTATTTGGCTGTTCGTTTTCATAGAAAGGCTATTTGTTTCTTCTCATTTCTTGTCAGCATAGTTGAGCTCCTAAAGCTTGAGAGGTGACGGCAGCTCCTCTCATGCCATCGGTWGTCTAACTCCACCCTCACCAGATGACAAGAGTGTCTTAATCAGCATCGATCTTGAGCAACAAACGTCAGACAGCCCCAAATTTTCTGGAAACCGTGTTCTGTATGTGGAGGGTGCCCTGTAGCAATCAGTAACTTCCCACAGTGGTGTCAAGGTGCTGACTACAATTGCCACTCGGGTTATGTTGACAAATTAGTGTCCCTGGAAGTTGCATTCCTCTCATTATGTGCACACAGTAGAGGGGCTGTCCACATGGTGACATTACAATGGTAGTTAACTCTCATAATGAACACAAACAGTAAATGATAACACTAATGAATAGAGGTGTGAGCTTGCTTTGTGTGTGTTTTAATGAAAGGCACATGGAAGAGCAGTATTGAGCACCTTGGTGAAGACAAGTTTTAAAATCAAGAATCAAGTCTTTTGCTTGTTGCTTAGCAACTTCCAAGATGAGTTGAACTTAAAAATTGACCTCTAATTAATACCAACATGTGACTGTTATTACTCCATATTTTCTTTATTTATTATTTAGTCAGATTTGGCCCTAAATGTCAGATGCAAGTGTAAGCTATAACAACATGGATGTGTCTCTGGGGTAGAGTAAATGTTCTGTGTTGCGTGTATTAGGTTAACAAGAGTACTTCTAGGACCAACTGCCTCTTTGTTAGTAATTTTGTCAGTTAACCAGAGGTTTTGGAGCCCGAGCTCATTAAATGGCCACACATCCTCTACAGAAGGCTTTTTTATCACCAGAAATTCAATTCGATGACAAGAATAACAGTTTTGGAGCATTACAGCCTTTAATGAAAATAGATTTTTACATGTCATAATTTCTTTAAAAAAAAATCCCCCTGTTAATATTCTCCATGCTTTTCTCTGCAAAGTATTAGCAAATTATCATCAGTTGTAATCATTATATTTTTCCATTCCTGCCACTGTCAGATGATAACCTGATCTTGGCATATACATTTTACAATAGTCTATTACTCCTATGAATTCTGAAAATGCATAATATTTTCACATACAGTATAATATTAGCTCCCATCACTGTGGGTTCAGTAACACTAGGCTACTTCTAACCCCTCATGAAGATGAAGCTGAGCTACCTTGATGAAGCCTCAGTGGCACTGATTTTGTTCTCCTCCCTTGCAGAACACGTGTGTTCCATCATAGCTTCCTGCCTGCGGAACCTGAAAGCCCAGCAGAGGACGAGGCTCCTTAGCAAGTTCACTGAGAACGARTGTGAGAAGGTGAGATCTTCACTGATCCACCACTGTTTGCAGAACATTTTCACAGCAATATTTCTTAAAAAGCAAATCAGGAAAAATCAGGTTTTACATATTCACTTCCCTGACTGAGATCCCCTTGTACAGGTGTGAGTATGTATTGATCAGCCTGTGACTGGTCACTGTTAATGACTAAAATATTGATCCTGTGGTGGAAAGAGTTATTAACTTCACCACCAGTGATAGAGACAACAGTCCCTCTGCTACTTGAATGGTGCTACAGACACACACATACATGGTCATAGACATACTACATGCTAGCCTCTGGCTGTCTGAATCCTATTTTCTCCCTCCATGGGGATTTTGTATGCATAGCGCCTTGCATTGGTGTCTGATGTCTTCTCCCTCTGTCCTACAGGTTGATAGACTGATGGAGCTGCATTTTAAGTACCTGGAAGCTGTTCAGTTGGCTGACAAGAGGATCGAAGGAGAGAAACACGTAGGAGTCCTACCCCTCCCCCTGCTYTCAACAGCTTGCATTCTAACCTTGACTGGCAATATCTCTGAAATAAGAGCAGCTCCAAGTGTCTAGATAAGAAGTCCTTTTAGAGAGGCTTGTAATTGTCACAACTTCAGGACTAGAGGCTAGCTTGGAGAGGGGCTGGAATCCTTGGTTCAAATCCAGTGCCTTAAGTCATTGTCTACATTAAGAAGCTCTTCACCTCTTACTGCATGGACCCACTCAGAATATGCTGCGGTGTGAGTGGGTGATGTCTCTTTGTTGTCGCTAGAATCCCTCTCCATTGTTAGACAGAGATTGCCAATAAGATCCGATCAGCCTCAGCTAAACAAGGCAGTGTTTCAGTTTGATGCCCTGTGGTCCCAGAGAATGTGTGAGGTCCAGATTAGTCTGTAGGCTGTGCTCACTCAGACAGGTGAAAGGAGCGAGATAAGAGATGAGGAGTCTCTTCTCCAGCAGGAGAGAGAGGGCAGGAGAAGGTAGTAGAGTTTTAAGAGGGAGATGGCTTTCAGATTCATATCTGATGAGAGATTAATTCTTTGCAAAAAAAAGCGGGACAGCTTGACACGGCTTGACATTCATTTGAGTGCAAGTATAAACAAGTAATAACCAAAGAGACGATTTTCTGTCTTCACTATCTTGATGCGCATGGATACCCCTATTTCATTGTACAAATGTTTAGTTATAGGTTGAAGAAACTAGTAACAATTTCTTTGAGTATCTTGTTTCAGTCCTGGCTAGGATGTTGTCTTGTACGCTACATGGCTAAAAGTATGTGGACACCTGCTTGTCAAACATCTCATTCCAAAATCATTGGCATTAATATGGAGTTGGTCTCGCCTTTGCTGCTATAACAGCCTCCACTCTTCTGGGAAGGCTTTCCAATAGAGGTTGGAACATTTTTGCGGGGACTTGCTTCCATTCAGCCACGAGCATTAGTGAGGTCGGGCACTGATGTTGGCCGATTTAGGCCTGGCTCGCAGTCGGCATTCTAATTCATCCCCAAGGTGTTCGATGGGGTTGAGGTCAGGGCTCTGTGKAGGCCAGTRAAGTTCTRCCACACCGATCTCGACAAACTATTTCTGTATGGACCTCGCTTTGTGCATGGGGGCATTGTCATGCTGAAACAGGAAAGGGCCTTCCCAAAACTGTTGCCACAAAGTTGGAAGCACAGAATCGTCTAAAATGTCATTGTATGCTGTACTGTTAATATTTCCCTTAACTGGAACGAAGGGGCCTAGCCCGAACCATGAAAAACAGCCCCAGACTGTTATTCCTCCTCCACCAGACTTTACAGTTTGCACTATTTATTGGGGCAGGTACGTTCTCCTGGCATCCGCCAAACCCAGATTCGTCCATCGGACTGCCAGATGGTGAAGCGTGATTCATCACTCCAGAGAACGTCTTTCCACTCTTCCAGAGTCCAATGGCGGCGAGCTTTACACCACTCCAGCCGACGCTTGGCATTGTGCATGGTGATCTTAGGCTTGTGTGAGGCTGCTCGTCCATGGAAACCTGTTTCATGAAGCTCCCGACGAACAGTTATTGTTCTGACGCTGCTTTCAGATGCAGTTTGGAACTCGTAGTGAGCTGTTGCTTCACCACTCGGCTGTCCCGTTCTGTGAGCTTTTGTGGCCTACCACTTTGTGGCTGAGCCATTGTTGCTCCTAGACGTTTCCACTCCACAATAACAGCACTTACAGTTGACCGGGGCAGCTTTAGCAGGGCCGAAATTTGATGAACTGACTTGTTGGAAAAGTGGCATCCTATGACGGTGCCACTTTGAAAGTCTCTGAGCTCTTCAGTAWGGCCATTCTACTGCCAATGTTAGTCTATGGAGATTGCATGACTGTGTGCTCGATGTATACACCTGTCAGCTACGGGTGTGGCTGCAATAACCCAATCCACTAATTTGAAGGGGTGTCCACATACATTTGTATATATGGTGTATCTATAAAGATGACATTTCCTGCTGTGTCCTGATCTCCCTCCTCCACTTCCTTTGTTTTGTACAACTGGCTGCCATCAGCAGTTCTGTTTTTATCACTCCACTTTCGTTAGGATGTTATTTTGGGGTGGTAAGCTAAATATTTTCCTCTCTGCAACATATTATGAGCAGATATTCCACAGGAGTATACTTCTCAGCATCTGAGGACTGGATTTAATAAGCTCCTTATTCCGCCAGGCTCGCTTTTTCTTGGTGGTGGTAACAGTAAGGATGCTCTTTGAGAGCGATTTAAAACTAGAGTCCCTAATTCAAACAATAACAAAGTTGACACCCCGCCTCTGTTTTGGCAAAAACCTGAAGGATGGAATCTGGAGAAATGTGACCACTCTCAAATGTATAGACCGAGCTATGGATGCAATGGCTGACCGTCCATGCTATCAAAATTATAGTTTTAACCATGTTTTGAAGCTATACAGCGTTTGTTTACATTAACATTGTTTTTAACATTGCTGTAAGAACAAGCTTATATTTTGGGTTCTGATGGGGTATGGCAGTTGAACTAAGCTCATGAGGCACTTAAAGTTCTATTCTTCAAGAATCAATTGGTAAACTCTGAGTGTACAAAACATTGGGAACACCTTCCTACTATTGAGTCTCCTCCCCTTTTATCTACACTGATTTGAAGTGGATTTAACAAGTGACGTCAATAAGGGATCATAGCTTTCACCTGGATTTACCTYGTCAATCTGTCARGGAAAGAGCAAAATTCCTTWGTGCGGTATTGAGAACCCAGAAAGGTCTGTTGTTTGCATTAAATTAAACTCATCTCATCTTCTATTTAATGGTTGTGTTAAGAAAGGCACTGTGAATTGGAATTAGTCCCCACGTTGTCGTCCGCCCCCCTCTCTCTCATGTCTTATTGCAAGGCAGGTAGGCAGAGGGAGGCAGACAGAAAGTGCTAAGTTGCTGTGAAATTGATTGGCGCTGACAAGTAATTACTGCTGCAGCCCAGGGTTTCTGTTAGCCAGTAATAGCTAGCTTTTGGCAGTTTTTTATTTATTAGAAAAGCCAATAAATAAAATAGGCCCAGGCCAATTGTCCGGGAGAGGAAGAAAAAATCCTGTTTCATTGGTGGAAATACCAGTCGATGGAAATACATTTGACTGGTTATGCTTATCGGTCTATAGGTTAATTTAGTGGAATTTAATTGGCGTGTGTATACAGTATATTTTGTTCAGTATCTTAATCACACACGTACAACATAAAGATACGGAACCTTTTGAGTGTAAAATCTGTCAGACAGCGCGGGAGCTGCTGCTACAGCATCTCAAACAGCATGCGTAGGCAACACAAGGCAGGCTTCATCAGCACGTCACACAGCGTAGGCAACACAAGGCAGGCTTCATCAGCGCGTTACACAGCGTAGGCAACACAAGGCAGGCTTCATCAGCGCGTCACACAGCGTAGGCAACACAAGGCAGGCTTCATNAGCGCCTCACACAGCGTAGGCAACACAAGGCAGGCTTCATTAGCGCGTCACACAGCGTAGGCAACACAAGGCAGGCTTCATCAGCGTGTCACACAGCGTAGGCAACACAAGGCAGGCTTCATCAGCGTAGGCAACACAAGGCATGCTTCATCAGCGCGTCACACAGCGTAGGCACCACAAGGCAGGCTTCATCAGCGCGTCACACAGCGTAGGCAACACAAGGCAGGCTTCATCAGCGCGTCACACACGTGTAGGCCAACAAGGCAGGCTTCATCAGCAGCGTCACACAGCGTAGGCAACACAAGGCAGGCTTCATCAGCGCGTCACACAGCGTAGGCACCACAAGGCAGGCTTCATCAGCGCGTACACAGCGTAGGCAACCACAAGGCAGGCTTCATCAGCGCGTCACACAGCGTAGGCACCACAGGCACCACAAAGGCAGGCTTCATCAGCGCGTCACACAGCGTAGGCACCACAAGGCAGGCTTCATCAGCGCGTCACACAGCGTAGGCAACACAAGGCAGGCTTCATCAGCGCGTCACACAGCGTAGGCACCACAAGGCAGGCTTCATCAGCGCGTCACACACCACTCCGCAATGAGCTGGAGGCCGTATGCATTTTGAAAACATATATATGTTTGAAACCTGAACGCTTTACTACATATTATGATGCATATCTTACCTTGCTTTAAAGTAGCCTAGCCAAAATCATACCTTATCCGTGGAATTATTTTATATCAACTTTTTTTCATTGTCCAGTAGCCAAAGGCACAATCCTAGTCATATTAGCAGCTCAGGTTAGTTGTTGCATATTAGAGCTCCCCTCTTTCTAAATATCTAATGGATATTTTCATCCCTGTCACATGAAACCTCTCCTGTGTGCGGTGTGCTTTTGACAATGTGGTTTCCCAGCTAATTGCATTATGGAACAAACTTTCATGCGTAGCCTACTGCGTTAGGACACCTGCTGTTTCCATGACATAGACTGACCAGGTGAAAGRTATGATCCCTTATTGGTGTCAATTGTTAAATTAAATCCACTTCAGTCAGTGTAGATGAAGGGGAGGAGACAGGTTAAAGAAGGATTTTTAATCCTTGAGCCAATTGAAACATGGATTGTGTATGTGTGCCGTTCAGAGGGTGAATGTGCAAGGCAAAAGATTGAAGTGCCTGTGAACGGGGTCTGGTAGTAGGTGCCAGGTGTATCGGTTTGAGTGTGTCAAGAAAAGCAACACTTCAGGGTTTTTAACGCTCAACATTTTCCTGTGTGTATCAAGAATGGTCTCCCATCCAAAGGACATCCAGCCAACTTGACACAACTGTGGYAAGCATTGGAGTCAACATMGGCCAGCATCCCTGTGGAATGCTTTCGACACCTTGTAGAGTCCATGCCTCGACGAATTGAGACTGTTCTGAGGGCAAAAAGGTGGGGGTGCACCTCAATATTAGGAAGGTGTCCCTAATGTTTTGTATACTTAGTGTATAATCTGTCCAAGTGTCTGTTTGGAATAGGCTATTTCTTTCTTGACAAACTGACCAATAGAATAGGTCAAATGTTCAACTATGGGGGATAGTAGATTGAAATAGGATAGTGATGTTGCTGTTCGTTACTCGTCTTGTTGGCTGAGGAAAAGTAAATGTGGTCAGTTGTTCTAACATCTTTAAAGTAAACAAGAAGGACCGCACATTGTTGCATCCTCGACTTGCATATTAATATGAATTAAAATAACCTAAATGTGGTTTCTGTCATTCTGAGCACCGTGGGTGAACGGCCTAATTAGGTTACACACGCAATGTTATAGGTCTGTTAAATTTCTCAAATGTCCAGTAAAATAAAATGCTGCCGGTCAAATGTCTGGCGACACATTTTCCTAACAGAAACCCTGCTGCAGCCACTGTCGGGTTAGTCAGGTCTCTGCTGACTGCAGGCAGGGACCTAGGAGTAGTCGTAACTACCACTAGCTCCTCTAGTAGTCAGCCACACTATCCTAATGATCATGCTATAGATGTAGACATGCACATTCGGCTTGCAAACTACATTCATAACTGGGTGTTTCAATGCTGAAAGGATTTCAAAGGAGAAAGGATTTCAAAGGATCCAGAAATGCAACTTGCTTTCGCCTTCCCCCACCTTGCCTATAGCCTACCATACCTTTCTTCCAATTTTTAGTGTACGTGGTTGGTTTTCAATGCATTGGCTATTTTTGCTCTTCTCTCTCCCTGCTTCCTGTCTTCCTGACCTGCTCCTGCCTCATTAAGGGAATGGAGCTGTAGCTCAGACATCCATTACCTCAGCCTCTGTGTGCAGGAGGGCTTTGGCTGTGTGCTGAGGGATTGATGGGAGCTGGGTAGGGATCAGGCCTGGAAAGGTCCTATAGCGCTGACTCATCTCCCAGCCAACTGCTAGAGTCTTATTGAGCTTTGTGATTGCTTAAAGTGTGTGTGTGTGTGTAGACAGCTATGTTTGTTTGTGGGTGGTTGCCTGTATTTCTGGGACTCTATTACCTAGGTTAGATCAAATTAGAGGAAAATGCCATTTGATTTGTGAAAGGCCTAAATCAGGGATTCCCAACTGGCGATGCAGGCCGTTGACTTTATTTGGCCCCCAATGTTTTTATTTGATTTGTTGGGCATTAAAGACTGTAAAAATACCATCAAATCAGCTCCAAGAGATTTTAATTTTGGAAATGTGTTCCAAAGTATTCCCCTGCATAATATGTTATTGTATACAAATCTAAGCAAGATTTAAAATGATTGTTTTAGTCAAATATGATATCTGTTTGGGCTTCTTGCGGTCAATTTGCAGTCTACAAATGATTTGTAATTATGTTCCGGCCTCCTGACCATCCACTCCAGAAAGAAATCTAGTTGATGATCCCTGACTTAAATGGTCATCTGTGCGATTATCAAAAGGGAAAATCAGCATCTCTCTCCTTCTTAGCAAGTTCTCTCCCTTTACCTCAGCTACTCTTACACAACACAAGTGAAAGGATTCAGTAAGCCCTACAGAGTACAGACGGCTACAGTAAGCTCAAAGAAGGTGCTGACAAGGAAGTCACATTAATTCAGTCTTTGCATCCCACCAGAGGAAAAGCATAGAGCCAGCGTTCGTTCCATTTTGCTGTTGTCATATTAACACCTGTGCTGGAATAGGATGTGGAAAGGGAAAAGAATAAGAATCTGTCCTTATTACTTTCTCCTTGGCAGTTGGTTGTCAGAACTTTATGCCTTTAATTGAGTCATCCAGGCTTCCTTTGAAAATGTTTTTCTGTGTAATGAGGACGGACTAACTGGTATGTTTGCTAGTCCCCTTGTCCCAAGGGTTTGCTATACATTAGCATATACAGCCATTTTTATCCACTGGGTCTGATGCAGTAGCAAGCCTGCATGAGAGGACCGCCTTGTAACAAGCAGGCGTTTTGTTCTGAAAGCTGCACCAGCCTTCTCCCCAGAGGAAAAGTTTTCCTCCATTTCAATGTTTTTTTTAAGGATAGTTTTTTAAATCATGGGCAGGCCTATTGTTTTACGTCTAAACAGGCTACAGTTGCAAATTCTTGCAAGTTCCCAAAATAGTTATCTGGATTTATACTGTAAAACAGACTAGAGATATTTTAAGATTAACGTTATACATTTTCCTAGCTTGAATGTGTCTTGATATGATTTATTTGAAGAGATGAAGCCCTTAAAAGTTGTAATGCTTTCAAATTCAAACCAACAGACAGACCGGCTTCAGTATTTGAATCTAAATGTCAAGCACACAGTATTACCCTTTGGCTCCTCATTTGAAGAGCAATTTGTTTTCATCACAAACACAAACCTCTTTAAAGGATCCTCTATTTGTTTGCGCATATATAGAGCGTCGATTTCATTTTCCTGTTAGATGCCCTTTGTTCGTCTGCTAAAGCACACTTTTGCTGCTGTGTGCATGCCAGAAATATGACTCCCTCTCCAAGGGGTTCTGATGCCAGAATATCCCTTGAAAGGAGATTTAGTCCTGAGGGAGGAGGCCAATGTCCAGCAGTGTGATTATATCCATTAAAGAATGCCAACTGTCAAGTTCCCCACCTGGGCTGGAAGCAGGGTAAGGGCTAACATGCACATCAGAGTTCTGTTGAAGTTCTTCACTGTCAAGTCGTCATGGTTAGGAGTTAGGCACCACATGTTAGAAGCCCCTTCTCCTCAGTCTGTTTCAATGGCTCAGAATGATGATTCATGTGGCCGTTGTGCATTGACAGCCATACATTATTGGCATATGGACCGATTTGTTAAGATTGATAACTGTGTAGGTGTGCATGCCAACAGAGCAGACCCTCTAGCCACTTAACTCTTTAATCAATTGATTTGCAGGTTGACATGATCAATAAAGAAATTGGATGTGCAAAGGTTGAGAAACAACACTTGAATTAATCATTCCTTCCATTTTTTATCCCTCCCTTTTGTGTGTGTGTTTGTGTGTGTGTGTGTGACAGGACATGGTTAAACGTGGTGAGATTCTGGATGATGTGATGGAGGATGAGTTCTACCTACGGAGGCTGGATGCTGGACTATTTGTCCTCCAGCTGCTCTGTTATATCATGGTGGAGATCAGCAACTCTGGGATATCCCAGGTAGGATGTCTGTATGCACAATGTATATGGAGYTTCAGCTCCTTCTTCTGGTACCTTCTAGGTATCTTCTTAGCTAAACCTCTGAGTGAAATAGTGTAACTGTACGTCACAGTGTACAGTCCGCTACCGTTATCAGGGATTCAGTGAAAGTCATGACCCTGTCTTTCCTTTTTTCCTCTCAGCTGCAGCAGAGGGTGCATCAGATCCTCAATCTGAGGGGAGGCTCTGTCAAAGTGGTGCGGCACATCATGAGAGGTGAGAGTCCACGCCCCACCCTGCTAGAGGCAGAGAGACTAGCACTGACATGGATTTACTCCAAAGCCATACAACACCTAGCCTATTTACCAGCCTCACTCCTTCCTTCTTCACCTAAAGGTCATAAATACATCTGTCCTCTCTGGTTTTAGTTGATATATTCATGTTATTGTATTTTCAGTTATTTATTGACTTGTATGTCATTGTCAACTAACTAATACCAGGAAGCTGTGGACTGCATGGCTCTTTCAGCCCTGGTGACATGTAGTAGTGTAAATGGAGCCATCCGTCATGTGTCACAGTTTGGACAGGGTAGCGAATGTCATGTTGATCTGCAGCACTAGCCCCTCATCCCCGGTCTCCTGTCCCTCGAGAGACACTTTATATTCATGCTCAGATGTGTGTGTGTGTGTGTGTNTGTGTGTGTGTGTGTGTGTGTGTGTGTGTGTGTGTGTGTGTGTGTGTGTGTGTGTGTGTGTGTGTGTGTGTGTGTGTGTGCGCCCACAGAGTGGGATGCTCATCCCTGACCTCCACAATTAAAAGGCTGACTCCTGCATTGGAAATGGCAGCATGAAAAGGTTAAATAGATGCAGCGAGGACGTCAATGGCTCTGAATTTAACCCTGATCTTTTGTAATGAAAAGAAAATAGCTTTTTGGTGGAGTGGCCCGTGATGATGACCGCTCATGATGACCAAATATATGTTTTTATTGCTGCCTAATATCTCACACCGATTCTATTAATTAATACTTATGTAATCACTTTTATTCAATTATACACTAGGCCAGCGTTTGCCAAACTCGGTCCTCAGGATCCCAAGAGGTGCACGTTTTGGTTTTTGTCCTAACACTGCACAGCTGATTCAAATGTTCAAAGCTTTAGGATTAGTTGATTATTTGAATCTGCTGTGTAGTGCTTGGGGAAAAAACAAAACATGCACCCATTGGGGTCCCGGGGACCAAGTTTGGGAAACCCTAGGCATATTACATTCTGTCTGCTCCAGATGATGCAGGATATACAGTGCCTTCGGAAAGTATTCAGACCCCTTGACTTTTCCACATTTTGTTAGGTTACAGCCTTATTTTAAAATTGAAATAATAGTTATTTTCCCTCATAAATCTACACACAATGCCCCATAATGACAAAGCAAAAACAGTATATATATTTTTTGGTGCTAATATATAAAAAAAATAAGTGAAATATCACATTTACAATATTACATTTAGTCCGGGCTCTGGCTTGGCCAGTCAAGGACATTGAGACTCCTGCGTTGTCTTGGCTGTGTGCTTAGGGTTGTTGTCCTGTTGGAAGGTGAAGCTTCGCCCCAGTCTGAGGTCCTGAGCACTCTGGAGCAGGTTTTCATCAAGGATCTCTGTACTTTGCTCCATTCATCTTTGCCTTGATCCAGACTAGTCTCCCAGTCCCTGCCGCTGAAAAACATCCCCACAGCATGATGCTGCCACCACCATGCTTCACTGTAGGGCTGGTGCCAAGTTTCCTCCAGACGTGATGCTTGGCATTCAGGCCAAATAGTTCAATCTGGCTTTCATCAGACCAGAGAATCTTGTTTCTCATGGTCTGAGAGACTTTAAGGGCCTTTTGGCAAACTCCCGAGCGGCTGTCGTGCCTTTTACTGAGGAGAGGCTTCCGTCGGGCCACTCTACCATAAAGGCCTGATTAGTGGAGTTCTGCAGAGATGGTTGTCCTTCTGGAATGTTCTCCACAGATGAACTCCACAGAGGAACTCTAGAGCTCTGTCAGAGTGACCATCGGGTTCTTGGTCACATCCCTGACCAAGGCCCTTCTCCCCCGATTGCTCAATTTGGCCGGGCAGCCAGCTCTAGGAAGGGTCTTGGTGGTTCCAAACTTCTTCCATTTAAGAATGATGGTGTTTTTGGGGACCTTCAATGCAGCAGACATTTTTTTTGGTACCCTTCCCCAAATCTGTGTCTCAACACAATTCTGTCTCAGAGCTCTAAAAACAATTCCTTCAACACCATGGCTTGGTTTTTGCATTTTCAAAAAATGTCTAAAAACCTGTTTGCTTTCTCATTGTGGAGTATTGTGTGTAAATTTCTGAGGATAAAAAACAATGTAAATCAATTTTAGATTAGGCTGTAATGTTATTTTTTTTTGGGGGGGGGGGGGGTCAATGGGTCTGAATACTTTCCGAAGGCACTGCATGTCCAGGCCTCTATTGTCCAACAGCCCCAGTGGCCATGCCGGGTCAAATTACCTTGTTGTCTGACTCGCTCCCACCGGATGTGGCTTTTTGGCCCTCAGCTCAGTGTGGGAGGTTCTGTGAAAGCAAGGTATCAATGAAACTGTGTTGGGGAATTAAGAATGTAGCTTTCTCAAGTTACCCAGCACCAGCTGTGGCCTCATAGACTAGCTCAGATCGACAGCTGCTCAGTAAAAGGGCCCAACCTGTGAAGTCTGTGTGGTGGACGGTGCCATCCAGAATCTTAATGATCCCATGGTCATGTTGTGTGTGACTGTCATGTCCTCTGTCTTCCAGACTACTAACTACAGATTTAAACGTGTTGTTCTTGGTGGAAATGTAACATTGCAGTTCTTCAGTGTCTTGACAAGCACTGCACAGTCTGCACTCCCTCTTCAGCTTGTAACCTCATCAGTGACACATCAGAGGTGACAGTTGAAAGTGTCAGAAGTCAGATGAAATTGTCAGTCATTCATTTTCAAAGTTTTCTCCATTCTGCAAGAGATCCTTGGATGATTAACCTACTTGTCGACAGTGAGACTTGCACGAAAATGAAGTGCGACATTTGCGACCGAGCAGGAAGCCCTAGTTGGTGACCCGGCAAATGGCAGCGTTTGTCACGCCATATTCCCCTCAGCCTGGTTGCCGCGGTGACAGGAGGAGTGCCTCAGAATGCCAGCCAGTGGTTCTGGAGAGTGAGTCTGTCTTCTTGAGGCTAATTCCAGGGGATGTTGSGATTGTGTGGGTGACTTAAGGAACCCTGCTGACTCACACACARATTTGGGCTGAATGAGCAAGGTACGATGTAGACTGTTGGACTTCAAGAAACAATTTGAAATCCTTTTTTTTGTTACTGCTTGATACCACTGTGTATGGTGTTGAATTTCTGCTCATGGTCGTGGCTGTGGACAGTGAAACTCATGAGGAGATTAGTCTTCTCTGTGTGCAGACTTTTTGTGATTCACCCCAGAKTTTTATTGGAGGCATGTTTTTCCTCTTGCCCCAGGCCATTGTCAGAAAAATGAATTTATTCTTTATTTTCTGGCATTTTAAAATAAAGTTTTTGGGGGCAATCCTCTCTCAAGGTCCCAGGGCTTAACTGGTAATCTTGCAAGTGGGAGCTACCTACTCTTGGCCTCTGCAAACTCTCCTTCACATTACTCACAAATAGACTGCTGCTTTGAGGCTACGCCTGTGTGACGGGATTTCCACAGTGAGTTTGCCTCAGTCAGAGAAGTGTCTAGTGTAGTGTGAGTTGGCAGGGAACTTAGGCTGAAGTTATGTACCCCTGAGAGACGAGGTGTAAGTCAGGGGATATAGGCTGAAGTTATGTACCCCTGAGAGACGAGGAGTAAGTCAGGGGATATAGGCTGAAGTTATGTACCCCTGAGAGACGAGGTGTAAGTCAGGGGATATAGGCTGAAGTTATGTACCCCTGAGAGACNGTAAGTCAGGGGATATAGGCTGAAGTTATGTACCCCTGAGAGACGAGGTGTAAGTCAGGGGATATAGGCTGAAGTTATGTACCCCTGAGAGACAAGGTGTAAGTCAGGGGATATAGGCTGAAGTTATGTACCCCTGAGAGACGAGGTGTAAGTCCGGGGATATAGCAATAAACATTCAGTATACTGCACTGATAACACTGGATCGACAGGCTAGAGCATCGGGTTGGAGATACAGTTTCAGTAAATAAAAAAAGGTATACCACCAATTATTTCTCTAGGTTTCCAGACTGCAGCCTTTTCCAAATCTGTCCTTTTTGTAGTCTGGTCTTGGTACCCTGGGTTATTTTAGTCACGTATGGAGAACTGGGTGTGTGCTCTGTGTTCACGCACGAATGCTGGGGTTGGATGTGAGAGATAGGAAAAGAGTGGGAGTTGTGTCATTGTAATTCAGGAACATCCTCCTAGGGTTGAGTTCCCTTGATGTGTGTGGATTACAGGATCCATGCCCATGGAGAGGTTTGATTAAAAAGAAGACTGCATGAAGAGCTCATAGTCAGCCAAACTCAACTTGGGGGTGTGTCTTTTTCCAGAGTATGCTGAAAACATTGGTGACGGGAAGAGTGAGGAGTTCAAAGAGAGCGAGCAGAAGAGGATCATGGACCTGCTGGAGAACTTCTAACCCTAATCAACCACTGGGGGGAGTGACCTGACCAGTGGTCAGAGCTTCGATATGGACGGGGGTCTCCACACACTCAGACAGAAGATACCAGGGTCCAGCAAGTGCAGAGAAGGTGTATTGATTGCTCTCTCTGTGCTGGAACATGTGATGGACCATAGTGACTAAAAATATATTAACAAAGATACACAGTCTTAAGCTGCAACTATTTCAGACTCACGTGTTTGTGGCGTTTTGATTTGTGTATTTTATAATAAACATTTGGTAATAAAATCCTATCTGGATAAGATGTTTTTTTGTGTGAAAACAAAACCCTCATTTACACCTCATTTCAGTTATTATTTTGAGATAAAGACTTAAGTTATAAGGTAGAAAGATTTCTGTTTACATGGCATGGCAACTTTTGTTACTATTGGCAGGGTTGTGTTTGCAGTAAGTGAGGTTGAGGAAAGACCAGTGTAGGCCAGGGGCATGATGACATACAACCTGAGAAGATGCCTAGCCATCCACTCTCAGGCCTTTTGCCATCAACTGGTAAGACTAGAATGGTATTATTATCCATCCACTCTCAGGCCTTCTGCCATCAACTGGTAAGACTAGAATGGTATTATTATCCATCCACTCTCAGGCCTTCTGCCATCAACTGGTAAGACTAGAATGGTATTATTTCAAGTATACACATGTAATGTTTTTAAACATGGCATTTGCTGTATCTCCACTTCAAGGGAGAATGATGTCTGAATATATGCCTCTTCTACACAGAAGGACTGCCGCAGTTGGATTGTGAAGTCACAGGGGGATATATCCTGCACATAGAGTGGTAATGTGGTCTGATGCCTGGGATTCCCATGATGGCATAAATGCCCCGGTATCATACTGCACCATGTCTTTTCATATTATTTCCCAGTGAATCCCAGTGGAATAGGCCGGGTTGGCTTTGTTCGCACATCTTATTAAAAGAAAACAAAAGTAACATTTTTGGTTTAAAATAGAAATGAAATGTGCTTGGAAAACATTCCTATATGTGGGCTCTGTGGTTTGATCATGTGCAAATGTGTGAAAATCCTTGTCAACCCACACTACCTTGTCTGCACTGTCCTTGGGAGAGTAACGAGGGATTTCATGCAATTCTGACGTTATTGAAGGAAGCAGAATAGCTAAGCACACACAGCTACATTGGGCACAGACCATTCTCTCAAACTCCAGGCCTGCAGAGCATTTTCATACAAAACATCTCCCTCTTGGCTAATGTGATGCAGAACATTATTATGCATATTCTTCAATAGTACAGCTTTCTGTCCCATGTCTTTGTTTACTTTTCAGTGCTTATGCCCCATGCACCCCTAATGCCACTTTCCTCAGCATAGATGTTTACATAAAACATTCCGTTTTAGAAATGGAATGCTTCATATTGCTCACAGCTGTTCAGTCTAATGCTCTGCTGGTGCAATAGGTCATGGATTTCCAAGATCTCCCAACACTTTTCACACTCAATTACTGCCGTCTCCCTGGTAACTAGAATCTTAAAGTAGTTTTAATAAATCCTGTTTGTGTGTGTGATGCGTTAGAAGAGGCCATATGTGATCAGGGGTGTCATACGAGGGAGTGTATTTTTATTGATGCTCTCTTTGCCATAGCATCGAACTTTACATGCAAATGAGAGCGAGCCACCGGCCCAGGCTCACGCAGAGACTCAAGGACATCACCATAGTGATGTTTGTCAAGAGCATGTGGGAGCAATCTTGCCATGCCAATCACTCATGTCTCGGGTTGCTGTGGCGTCGTCACGACGGGGAGGAGGCCATTCTCCAACAGCGTAACAGCTGCTCTGCAACCTACGCTCTAATATTGCTTATAACGAGAGAATGGTCATTTGCATATTGTATTGTCAGGAACACATCCTATGTATCTCTTATCAGTGATTATGACGCCACCGTGTTAACAGTTGCTGTACAGCAGTTTCACAGCTGASAGGAGGTAGAATAATTGTGTTTTACAAGTGATTGAATATAACTGTGCTGTGATTTTGTCCCTGCTTCCTTAGTGTACATGGTGGGAAGACAAACTGTATCTTGAATGTTATTTAATATATTGGGTTCTGGTGGAAGATTCAATGTAAGACCCTTAAATCATTACACTTTTCATGGTAAAGGAGCTATCTCATGGAATGGATACTGAATTACCATTATTAACCAAATGATCTTTAGTTAAATTCTGTAGCAGTGTTCTTCAATCCTGGTTTACAGATTCTTATTCTAGACCGTTTGCCTTGAATGGCTATTAAAACAAAATATATAACACTATCTCTGAACGTGATAAGACAAAGTTAATGAGAAGGAATACATGTTCAATGTTCCTGGCTGCAACATAGAATATTTACATAGTGTGTTACTTCTATGGAGAAGATAATTGAAGCAATTCCATTCCCAATGGTGCTATGCTATCCCATAGTCTGTTCACTGTATGTGCTGTGTGCAGCTGCATTCGGGGTGCAGGGCTCATCCTGTTCATTTGGTGCTGTCCATGGTGCTGAAATGGCATTGATGCCTTTGTGTGCTTTTACGACCAAACCGGAGACAATAGCCTATGTTAGGCTTGACGATCAGGAAAATATTTCCTCCCAAAACTATAAATTGCCCTCAGTATAGCTCTTTCTCAAATTCCATATTAACTGTCATGCGGAGCTGCCTACATTAACTCTGCTTGAGTTTTGCGGCGCATGGCATGTTTGATGATAGCAAAGCAGTGATAGGATGTTTCTGTCACTCGCTTTAGGGGATAATATGAGCGCAATACCACACAGCATGCAGTCAGACCTGCAAAACCTAAATACACCAGTCATAACATTATTTTTGAATCGCATTAAAACTTGCCTTCGAATTGAGATTAGCAACATGTCGCTGATGAAGGCAAWYACATTAATTAATCGTCCACCTGTTGATATCCAACAGGGTTAATTGACCAAGTACTTTTGTTGCATCAATTGTCATAATTTGTTTTTTCGCTTTGCATCGTGTGTCTTTATGCTTATGCAGTTCAGACGGATAGTTTGTCAATGATGGATGGTTCTACAGCTCTAAGAATTACAGTCTTGTAAAAGTTTATTCAATAAATCACTCGCTCAGATCATTCCGTCTAATTGATATTCCCCAATGCAAGCCGAGGCACTCCCCTTTTTGTGTGAAGGAAAATCTCCCTCAGTCGCATCCAAAGCCGACCAAGCTGAAGAGACATATCAGCGACTTGAACTAGCGGGCGGCTGCACCATCACACAGCTTCATATCAGCGACCTGTGCTTTAGTCTCAAACCGTTACAACACGTTAACTGGATTTCATTTTGTAAACTTACTACACCTAATGTGAGAGAGTGGCAAAGAATACTGGAATCTCAGACAAAAGAGATGGGTGCCTTTGGGGTGATAGTAGGGACTTTACATTACATGGGACTCTACATCCAACTTACTGCCTCCACAAGGCAAGGTGGACACGCAGAGTTAGTGAACCACATCTCCGGGAACGGTATGTTTCTACGCTCTAATGTTTTATTTGGTTCAATTGTAATGATATGAGTGAGCAAAATTCACAAAGCAAACCGTAAACACTAGGAAGATGCTGCTGGTATAGAGGGAGTGAGTGGGTTCAGAGTGGAGGCAACTGATGCGAAGGTGTTTTTCTTTATAAGGGAACACCTGAGGTAGAAGGATGAGCTATGTATTTTGTACATTAATATCAGTTAAGCGCCTTGGGTTAATTCATGTTCTATATATGCACAGTTATTGAACTACATTTTGTTATGGTCAAATCTACATAGCCTACCGTTTTCTGTCAAATAATAGTTCATACTTAGTACACTGACAATGCTCATGGCAGTACAAGAGTGGAAGCAGAAATACACTGTATCTACAAAAGTATGTGGACACCCCAAATTAGTCGATTCGGCTATTTCAGCCACACCCGTTGCTGACGTGCATAAAATCGAGCACACAGCCATGCAATCTCCATAGACAAACAGCCGCACCCAAGCCTAAGGTCACCATGCAAAATGTCAAGTGTCGGCTGGAGTGGTGTAAAGCTTGCCGCCTTTGGACTCTGGAGCAGTGGAAACACTTTCTCTGGAGTGATGAATCACGCTTCGCCATCTGGCAGTCTGACAGAATCTGGGTTTGGCGGATGCCAGGAGAACGCTACCTGCCCGAATGCATAGTGCCAACTTAAGTTTGGTGGAGGAGGCCCCTTCGTTCGTTCCAGTGAAGGGTAATCTTAACGCTACAGCGTACAATGACATTCTAGACAATTCTGTGCTTCCAACTTTGTGGCAACGGTTTGGGGAAGGCCCTTTCCTGTTTCATCATGACAATGCCCCCGTGCACAAAGCGAGGTCCATAAAGAAATGGTTTGTCGAGATCGATGTAGAAGAACTTAACTGGCCTGCACAGAGACCTGACCTCAACCCCATCGAACACCTTTTGGATGAATTAGAACGCCAACTGCGAGCCAGGCCTAATCGCCCAACATCAGTGCCCGACCTCACAAATGCTCTTGTGGCTGAATGGAAGCAAATCCCCGCAACAATGTTCCAACATCTAGTGGAAAGCCTTCCCAGAAGAGTGTTATAGCAGCAAAGGGGGGACCAACTCCATATTAATAACCATGATTTTGGAATGTTTGACGAGCAGGTGTCCACATACTTTTAGTCATGTAGTGTATTATGATGAATATACTGCTGGTGCAGTAACTCTCTATATTGTGCATTAAATAAAATGTATCCAATACATAAACAATTAATTTTATAAAGAAATGCATGGCTACATTCAATAAATCATTTTTTTAAGGAATATCATAATATTCATATGAAACAACTGTATTAAGTCTATAAAAAAAATGGTTGTGAAAGTTTTCTATTTGTTTCAACTAAACTATGTCAGTTTTGTTACTTTGATCTTGGCCTCATAATTAAATAGCTACAACAATATAATTATCAGCTTATGAAAATTAGCCTAACTGTTGAAAGAACCGCTGCAGGTGGTAGTTTTAATAATACATCAAGCCTATATTCTGGCACAATACTCAACTTTTCACAATTGAGTGGATAACAAGGGACATTTGAACATTGGGTAATCCAATAATAAGCTACAATGGTCAAAAGACTTACTTAGCTGGAGGGCAAAAACATCTGTGCTGGAGACTCATACTCTGATGATGCACCAACACTGTATCTGGCTTCCTCTTGTCTATTTTACAATTGCATCATTCAGCTAAATGTGTATTGTCTGGCTTCATCATCTTGTGTTTGGGATCCCAACTGCTTGGCTGTCAGCTCAGCAGATGTCGGGCAGACGTTTGGCATGGGTAGAAAAATGGACTGTCGAGAAGAGAAGATTGCGTGTGGGGCTAAGTGCCTCCATGCCCTTGAGCAAGATACTGATGATCCCCTATAACAAAGTGAACATCAGAGGCTTACTTCTGCCAAATCTTCTTCTACCATCACCATTGTGCCCACTGGTATTACTAGCAGATACTAGTATGATAACATGCATGGTATCATTTCTCTGATTGGGTTGTGTGATCAGTGACAGAAGTTAGATCCCCCTGTGATTCATTAACTTTTAATCTAAGGAAAAGCAGAGGGAGGAAAACTGCCTGATGTTTTTCCACCATGGAATATGTTGCCCTGGTAAAACTCATCATTGGGTAAACCAGTTTAAAAACGGGAAGCATCTTGGTGTCCAAAATGAATGTGTAGAAAAAAAGTTCAGCCCCTCATCAGGGTGTGAGAAGCTCATTACCTGCTCCTCCAGGGTGTGTGGGTCAACCTCTGGCCAGTGGGCTGGACCCAGACAAACCAGGCTGACAGGTCACGCTGTTAGACAGCCAGCTGTGTCCATCCACAGCTTGCCAACACCTCTACAGGTGCATGACTCTCCCACTGCCTCTTACCTAAAGGTGACAGGGACTTAGCATAAAGCAGGGGTGGGGCACACTAGACCTGGAGGGCTCCAAGGTGGGTTAAGTATTATAGTGCCCCTGCTGTTGATAGAGAGTCGGTTAGCATTTCCCAAAGCCGAAAATCAGATAGTGAAAGTAAAAATATTTGTCATTCACTACAGATTTTCTGAATTATGCAGTCTGCATCAACAACTGTTTTGGTTGTTACTTTTCAATTAAATCCTAATTTAGGCCAGGAATATCCAGAGTGGGTTTTATCTAGCCAATCAATGACATTAATCAATGAAGTGCTAAAGAGGAAAGAAAACAACCACGTAGAGACTGAGATACTGAGAGCCAACAGTGTATACAGATCAGGAATATAACAGTAACATTATTTCAACCCAATAGGCCACTGAATAAATGGAATGTCCTCTTCAACAATAGTTAGGGCTGCTATAAAACAAACAAACAGCCACCAAACGTCTATGTCCTCTCTTTGCTCTTTGCTCTAGCCCTCAACTAACTTCTGCTTTAGTCTCAGCAGTTTGTGTTGACTATTCATTAGCCAGGCTCACGCTGAGAAGGAGAGGCTGACAGGCTGGTCTCTGACCTGCTCTCAGCGGTGGGGCCCTGGCTGGACTGGGCTGGGCTGGCATCAACACTTCTCCTCTCCCTGCCAGGCCCAGCTAGGACGAATCCTCCTGGGACAGATGTCCCTCTGCTGGGAAGGGGACGGAGGCCACAGCCTGACCAGGTTACCCTGAGACCAGTCTGTATAAGCTGCTCCGAATGACACACCTCCTATCCACTCTGTTATTTGAGTGGGAGGATATATATTAGACGTTTAGATGTAAAGTAATTACACAACAAAAAAACAACAACTGCTTTGTGTGTGTATTTTGAGGGCCTTATATGAAGCGAACCATTGAACTCTTTTTGGTTCTATATAGCCTACCACCATTTATCCTACAGTAGCAGTGGGTTGACCATAATGTCCAGCAGCATAAGGAGCACAAAGTACTTGAATGAGCAGGGCCCCTATTACAGTCTTCCTGATACAACCATTTCTCTCTTTCTTCTTTTTCCTTTCCTCTCTCTCCAGATTGCCCACTTCAAACACAGCCCAGTACAAACTGTAGGGACAGCCAACAGTCATTCAATGTGTTTTCTCTCTGAGTATTCAGTTCTGATGGTTATTGTGGATTGTAAGCGCCTCAAAGTGAACAGATATTTTCCCCGTCATTTCCCTTTCATGTCCTTATGTCTCTGGCCAAACATATCCCCAAAGCACCTTGGAGAAGAAACTATTTGCCTTTCAACTGGCGATACGGAGTCAGAGAGTCTCTCTTATGTCCCTTTCATGCCAGTGTCTCTGGGAGTCACCGACTCCCTGGCTCTCCCCACAGGGAGCAGAACCATATTTCCTCCAGCCTTGATAATAAGATGAGTGGATAGAGGGAACTTTCTGGGCTCTGGTTGGAAGAGTGAGCAATCTTGTCTCACATTAAACACATGACTGCTGCGGTGGCCATTGCAGACCTCCTGGGGAGGGCTTGGCTGTGCTCATCTGTTGGCCGTCAGCATGAGGAGTGGAGTRGTGTTGATTTGCTTTAGTGGAGTCCAGCTGATATTTGCTTCTCCAAATAGCTTGCTTACACCTATGGGTGTCCCAAAACAAACCGATGAAGACAGCAGCTTGACTTATTTTATTTTATATATATAATATATATATATATACAGTGGGGAGAACAAGTATTTGATACACTGCCGATTTTGCAGGTTTTCCTACTTACAAAGCATGTAGAGGTCTGTCATTTTTATCATAGGTACACTTCAACTGTGAGAGACGGAATCTAAAACAAAAATCCAGAAAATCACATTGTGTGATTTTTAAGTAATTCCTTTGCATTTTATTGCATGACATAGTATTTGATACATCAGAAAGCAGAACTTAATATTTGGTACAGAAACCTTTGTTTGCAATTACAGAGATCATACATTTCCTGTAGTTCTTGACCAGGTTTGCACACACTGCAGCAGGGATTTTGGCCCCACTCCTCCATACAGACCTTCTCCAGATCCTTCAGGTTTCGGGCTGTCGCTGGGCAATACGGAATTTCAGCTCCCTCAAGATTTTCTATTGGGTTCAGGTCTGGAGACTGGCTAGACACTCCAGGACCTTGAGATGCTTCTTACGGAGCCACTCCTTAGTTGCCCTGCTGTGTGTTTCGGGTCATTGTCATGCTGGAAGACCCAGCCCGCCCATCTTCAATGCTCTTACTGAGGGAAGGAGGTTTTTGGCCAAGATCTCGCGATACATGGCCCCATCCATCCCCCCTCAATACGGTGCAGTCGTCCTGTCCCCTTTGCAGAAAAGCAGCCCCAAAGAATGATGTTTCCACTCCCATGCTTCACGTTGGGATGGCTTGGGGTTGTACTCATCCTTCTTCTTCCTCCAAACACAGCGAGTGGAGTTTAGACCAAAAGTTTATTTTTGTCTCATCAGACCACATGACCTTCTCCCATTCCTCCTCTGGATCATCCAGATGGTCATTGGCAAACTTCAGACGGGCCTGGACATGCGCTGGCTTGAGCAGGGGGACCTTGCGTGCGCTGCAGGATTTTAATCCATGACGGCGTAGTGTGTTACTAATGGTTTTCTTTGAGACTGTGGTCCCAGCTCTCTCAGGTCATTGACCAGGTCCTGCCGTGTAGTTCTGGGCTGATCCCTCACCTTCCTCATGATCATTGATGCCCACGGGTGATATCTTGCATGGAGCCCAGTCCGAGGGTGATTGACCGTCATCTTGAACTTCTTCCATTTTCTAATAATTGCGCCAACAGTTGTTGCCTCACCAAGCTGCTTGCCTATTGTCCTGTAGCTCGTCCCAGCCTTGTGCAGGTCTACAATTTTATCCCTGATGTCCTTACACAGCTCTCTGGTCTTGGCCATTGTGGAGAGGTTGGAGTCTGTTTGATTGACGTGTGGACAGGTGTCTTTTATACAGGTAACGAGTTCAAACAGGTGCAGTTAATACAGGTAATGAGTGGAGAACAGGAGGGCTTCTTAAAGAAAAACTAACAGGTCTGTGAGAGCCGGAATTCTTACTGGTTGGTAGGTGATCAAATACTTATGTCATGCAATAAAATGCAAATTAATTACTTAAAAATCATACAATGTGATTTTCTGGATTTTTGTTTAGATTCCGTCTCTCACAGTTGAGTGTACCTAGATAAAATTACAGACCTCTACATGCTTTGTAAGTAGGAAAACCTGCAAAATCGGCAGTGTATCAAATACTTGTTCTCCCACTGTATATTATACAGTTGAAGTCGGAAGTTTACTTAGGTTGGAGTCATTAAAACTCATTTTCTCACCACTCCACAAATGCTTGTTAACAACTATACTTTTGGCAAGTTGGTTAGGATATCTACTTTGTGCATGACACAAGTAATTTTTCCAACAATTGTTTACAGACAAGTTATTTCACTTATAATTCACTGTATCACAATTCCAGTGGGTCGAAGTTTACATACACTAAGTTGACTGTGCTTTAACAGCTTGGAAAATTCCGAAAATGATGTCATGGCTTTAGAAGTTTCTGATAGGCTAATTGACATAATTTGAGTCAATTGGAGATGTACCTGTGGATGTATTTCAAGGCCTACCTTCAAACTCAGTGCCTCTTTGCTTGACATCATGAGGAAATCAAAAGAAATCAACCAAGACCTCAGAAACAAATTGTAGATCTCCACAAGTCTGGTTCATCCTTGGAAGCAATTTCCAAATGCCTGAAGGTACCGCGTTCTGTACAAACAATAGTACGCAAGTATAAACACCATGGTACCCCGCAGCGTCATACCTCTCAGTAAGGAGACGCCTTCTGTCTCCTAGAGATTATGTACTTTGGTGCGAAAAGTGCAAATCAATCCCAGAACAACAGCAAAGGACCATGTGAAGATGCTGGAGGAAACAGGTACAAAAGTATCTATATCCACAGGTAAACGAGTCCTATATCGACATAACCTGAAAGGCTGCTCAGCAAGGAAAAAGCCACTGCTCTAAAACCGCCATAAAAAAAGCCAGACTACGGTTTGCAGTTGCACATGGGGACAAAAATCGTACAAATGTCCTCTGGTCTGATGAAACAAAAATAGAACTGTTTGGCCATAATGACCATCCTTATGTTTGGAGGAAAAAGGGGGATGCTTGCAAGCCGAAGAACACCATCCCAACCGTGAAGCAGGGGGTGCAGCATCATGTTGGGGTGTGCTTTGCTGCGGAAGGACTGGTGCACTTCACAAAATAGATGCATCATGAGGATGGAAAATTATGTGGATATATGAAGCAACATCTCAAGACATCAGTCAGAAAGTTAAAGCTTGGTCGCAAATGGGTTTCAAATGGACAATGACCTCAAGCATACTTCCAAAGTTGTGGCAAAATGGCTTAAGGACAATAAAGTCAAGGTATTGGAGTGGCCATCACAAAGCCCTGACCTCAATCCTATTGAAAATTTGTGGGCAGAACTGAAAAAGCGTGTGTGAGCAAGAAGGCCTACAAACCTGACTCAGTTACACCAGCTCTGTCAGGAGGAATGGG
Source organism: Salvelinus sp. IW2-2015 (assembly GCF_002910315.2). Classification (NCBI taxonomy): domain Eukaryota; kingdom Metazoa; phylum Chordata; class Actinopteri; order Salmoniformes; family Salmonidae; genus Salvelinus; species Salvelinus sp. IW2-2015. The sequence goes on from NC_036847.1 coordinate 20,759,599, forward strand.
CCAAAATTCACCCAACTTATTGTGGGAAGCTTGTGGAAGGCTGCCCGAAACATTTGACCCAAGTTAAACAATTTAAAGGCAATGCTACCATATACTAATTGAGTGTATGTAAACTTCTGACCCACTGGGAGTGTGATGAAAGAAATATAAGCTGAAATAAATAATTCTCTCTACTATTATTCTGACATTTCACATTCTTAAAATAAATTGGGGATCCTAACTGACCTAAGACAGGGAATGTTTACTAGGATTAATTGTCAGGAATTGGGAAAAACTGAGTTTAAATCTATTTGGCAAAGGTGTATGTAAACTTACGACTTGAACTGTATATGTATATATATATATATATATACATATGTGTATGTTTTTTGAGTGTGATAAATAGCTTTTGTGAGGTCTGAAGCTCCTCCTTTTTAAGTATAATATCTCTTTTGTTTATAAGGACAAGCCACACATAAAATGTTTTTTGAGTGTGATAAATAGCTTTTATAAGGTCACAAGCTCTTCCTTTTTTGTCAGTATTAGGTCTGAAGTCATCATTAAATAACAGTCATATGCACTGAGTTGGACACTTCACCATCATGGAAACTACTTTGCCCACTCTTGATGATTCATAGGTTTTGACATCAGTATCACATGACTGATGGGCACCAACAAATTATTACTCCCATTATCAGCATTAGACAACATTCAAGGGTTTGAAGAAAAACACATTGAGATGGATTTGGGTCACATCAGTACAAACAATATAGATCCATATTCATGTAACTGCTTTGCAATAGGCTTACAGTATGTAGCTATTGCAAGTATGTACGCTAGTTTCCAGTATTATTCAGTCTGGTAGCCTACACAGTGGTGTTAAAAAAAACGATGTTATCATGGTGGAAATACAACGTTAACCATTCACCATGTTCCCATACATCATATCAGAGGCCTGGCTCAATTAGAAGGCTGGCCTGGGGCCATGTTGAGACAGGGACATCCATTATAATGTCTCTATTTCTGTGAAGTGACCAGCCCTAATTGTGCTGCTGTGGAGCGGCTAGTTCATGCACAGTGGGTGAATGGAGAGCCAGCAATGCTGTTCAATCATCTCATTCTGGGAGTGGACTGACTCACCCAGAGGGGGAGATGGGAATACATAGGAGACTCACTCTGTTTCTGTTTCTCTGTGTATTTACAATGTGTCTCATGGTGTTATCATATTTTCATAGTTTTAATGATCTACAAGGCTGTATTTTACACAACAAGAGCAGATAAACGTGTAGAAACGTTGGAATAACTGTGAAGCAGTTTAGTAGGACAGGCTATTTGACGACTAAGCATTAATACAGGGAATTGATATATGCACGCATGTTGCATGTTATTCACAGCATCATTTGAATACCAATCAGTAGTGTTATTTCTGCTGCCTGCCAGCGATGCAGTGCTCCTGTCTTTCATATTCAGTGTGTCTGTCTTTCACCAGTCCCTCTAATTGCTGTCAGAAACCTTTGAGGGGCTACTTGGTATTTCAAAAGGCTGCTGGGCTGGATGGCTTGCACCTATCAGTAATGTAGAATGGTAAATTACATTTTTGGGTGGTTTTGTATTGCTTGACTGCACACACCTCCTGCAGCTCAGAGCTAATGCCTGCCTCACATCTCCCTTCGGCAGGGGTGCTGTCTCTATCCAGTTACTTTGTTATTAGATGGGTGCTTTAGCCAAGGACAGACCGTATCATAATGATATGTTCATTACACCAAATAGGGATTTTGCTACATGTAATTAGATCGCCATCTGGCTATCATATCATACACAATTATACAATACCATGACATTAAGGCATATTTTATGCTTGTGGGGTATTTGTCATTCTAAACCAGGGAAACATGAGCATCTATCATCTGAAACAAATCAACATTTCCCTATGCATCTCTAGTCTGTGAGATCCATAAACCCCCGTCTGACTAGCTGTGGGGTCTTGGGGAGGTGCTAAGAGGTTTTATAGGGTTTTTAAAGTAGACTCCATAGAGATCTCTGTGTCTGCCATAACCAGTAGAGGCACCTGCTCCCCCTCAACAAGACAAGCTGTGACAGGTGCAAAGCTGTCCTGTGTCAGTGGTAAAGTTCACGCTCGTCTTGAACTGTCAGACTGGAAAACAACCTGACAGCTCCTCAAATGAATAAGCTGGAGCGGAGGGAGAGTGGGAGGGAGGGGAGAGAGAGATGTTGGTGTGATATTAAAAGATAATGACCATAGGGTTACTCGGTGCAGTGACACACAAGTTTAGATTCATGTAGGCTTATTTGGAGTGCAGTGCACTGCTGTGATGAACAGTTAATAGCTAGCTTATCCCCCCAGTTGTTAGATGTGATTGAACTTGTCATCACTTTAGCTGGCCAGGCTTTTTCATCACTGGAGGACAATGTTTAGAAGGAAAATACATTTAGCTACAAGATAGTATACATCCTGCTGCAGATAGTATACATCCTGCTGCAGATAAATTATTATCAGGACGTCATATTCACCCTCTCAGGCTGTCTGGGGACTTTTCTGCAGACGGTTGATGTCTTTCGGCCTATCAAATGTGACACTTTTCATGGCTGTTATTCTTTTTAATATGGCACGTCAAACTCATCGCTGCGCTCTCTCTACAGCCACACTGTCAAAGGCTCCACTGATGTGGCATCGAGAGAGACTCTTGAAAAGCCTGATGGTGTTCTGTGCTTTTCAAGGACAGAGAGAAAGTCTCTGTCTCAGAGTTCGCAGAAGTGTTTTATTTTAAATAGATGGAATGAAAAAGTAGGACAGGTGTCTTTTATTTATCTGTCTTTCTCTTCTTGTGAAGGATATTGACTGGTATTCTGCAGTCATTAAACAGGCTAGCTCATCAAGGATGGAGCTCATAGTATGCTAGGACTGAGTATAAGAATAACAGTGAAATGTAAAAAGAAAATCCAGGTATTAACTGTACTTTTAAGTCATATTTATAATCATGTTGAAAATGTGTAACAAAAGTACACATTTAACAAAATCTCTCCCTATCTTGTTTTTACCTTTCGGAAACAGCAAATCACACTGTTTGCTATTGTATTAGATAACCTGGAATGTTCCAACAAGACTTTCCTGTCTATATAGGACTTCTGACTCGGTATCTGCAGTGCGCCAGCTTGCTCCTGTCTGATTCCATTCATTTCAGATGAGCTCTAAACATAAGCAGTGAGCTACATCATTCATCAAAGTCACCACAAATGGATGGAGAAGAAAAAGAGAGAGCTGTTTTGTTGATTCCCCTTGACTACATGTTATCCAAGAAGGCCGTTTATTTCTTATTTTTGGTGTCAGGCCGCCCAATGAGAATCCCTTTGGGAACGGAGGAGAAGCAGATTTAGGTGGAGGTGAATTTCAGCATCACTGTCGGGTACACATTCAGCTCCTCTCCTCTCCTGGCCCTGGCTGGCTCTCTGAACTGTCAGCTCCCCTCTCTGTCTCAGCTGCTGGAGAGAGAGACTCCTGGGTGCATTAGGAGGGCGAGGAGATTAGATACCAAACGCTGATATCTCTCGTAGCGCTGCATCACACCATTTGTATCTGGCCCCAGAGACCTGGCTTGGCTGGCTGCTGGCTCGCTAGCTGGCTGGGGAGATTTAAAGAGGATGTTCATTTTGGTTTTCATTTTTAGTTTTCATAAGATGTCAGTGGATTTCACAACTTTAACTAGCTGTGTAGGCTGTTGTGTGTGGATGTATTGTTATACATGCTTTTTGAATCCATGTTTAATGAGTCCTGATAGAGCTTCTGGATGCCTTCCCTAGGCACTACTGTTGTGATTATTGATTGTCCTATCTCTGAGGTGAGGTATTTGCCTCTGAATTCATTGATTGTTGTGGGGAGGCTATTTAATTGCTCTCCTCCGTGACGGCTGAAACACAGTTGGAACTGTACAATGGGGGAGACACGACTTGCATATGTCAATGGACTCAAAAGCCCCCAGAGCCCTACATGTCTCAAAGCATACTGCTTATTGTTATGCAGGCAGCACAGCATGGGGCTCAGTGTGTGTCTGTCATGTGAATATTTTTTTTATACTACCTATATTCATCCCACTCATTTGTGTTTAGCCAAGTTGAAAATGCTTTGTATTTTTCTGTCCTTTTAGCTCAGACATTCCATGAAACGGTGACAAAGTATTTAACATATTCTCCCATTGGATAATTTTAGCAGTGTTGGTTTTTAATCCATTTAGGTATGATGGTATTTTAACCAATTTCTCCCAAGTGCTGTAACAAGAAAAGTACTTTGTATGCACAACAATAACCAATMAACACCTCACAGTAAATTACTGAAGTGAATAGTCTCGTGGAATTATCATGTGATCATTCTGAATATCACTATTTTGACTGTTAGATATGTTGTAAGTAGCTATTTTTACTATCAATGACTGGATTATAAAGCATTGGCATTTTTACTAGATCATTTTAACCATCCCAGCCCATTAATCACTGTTTTATAACCATTTAGATTTTAGTTGCTTGTGCTTGTTATAGTAACTGGCTGTGACCCAAATCCATGCTTTAAAAAGGTCTATAAAATATATTACACATCTCTCATGTGTTATATAGGCCTACACTACCGGTCAAAAGTTTTAGAACACCTACTCATTCAAAGGGTTTTTCTTTATTTTTAGTGAAGACATCAAAACTATGAAATAACACATATGGAATCATGTAGTAACCAAAAAAGTGTTAAACAAATCAAAATATATTTTATATTTGAGATTCTTCAAATAGCCTCCCTTTGCCTTGAAGACAGCTTTGCACACTCTTGGCATTCTCTCAATCAGCTCCACCGGGAATGCTTTTCCAACTGTCTTGATGGAGTTCCCACATATGCTGAACACTTGCTGGCTGCTTTTCCTTCACTCTGCGGTCTGACTCATCCCAAACCATCTCAATTGGGTTGAGGTTGGGGGATTGTGGAGGCCAGGTCATCTGATGCAGCACTCCATCACTCTCCTTCTTGGTAAAATAGCCCATACACAGCCTGGAGGTGTGTTGGGTCATTCATTGTCCTGTTGAAAAACAAATGATAGTCCCACTAAGCCCAAAACAGATGGGATGGCATATCGCTGCAGAATGTGGTGGTAGCCATGCTGATTAAGTGTGCATTGAATTCAAAATAAGTCAGTGTCACCAGCAAAGCACCCCCACACCATAACACCTCCTCCTTCATGCTTTACGGTGGGAAATACACATGTGGAGATCATCCGTTTACCCACACCACATCTCACAAAGACACGGCGGTTGTAACCAAAAATATCCAATTTGGACTCCAGACCAAAGGACAGATTTCCACCGGTCTAATGTCCATTGCTTGTGTTTCTTGGCCCAAGAAAGTATCTTATTCTTCTTATTGGTGTCCTTTAGTAGTGGTTTCTTTGCAGCAAATTGACCACGAAGGCCTGATTCTCCTCTGAACAGTTGATGTTGAGATGTGCCTGTTACTTGAACTCTGTGAGGCATTTATTTGGGCTGCAGTTTCTGAGGCTGGTAACTCTGATATATTCRGTATTGACTGACCTTTATGTCTTAAAGTAATGATGGACTGTCATTTCTCTTTGCTTATTTGAGCTGTTCTTGCCATAATATGGACTTTTACCAAATGGGGCTATCTTCTGTATACTACCTTGTCACAACACAACTGATTGGCTCAAACACATTAAGGAGGAACAAGGCACGCCTGTTAATTGAAATGCATTCCAGGTGACTACCTCATGAAGCTGGTTTATGTACAATAACGGTTGACTTTTTGTAATCAGTTGCATAAATCCAAACTCTGTCTTGTGTCAAAATTGTTCATTGGAAATGTAATCATATTTTGATTTTACTTATCCCGGTTTCCACTGTTCTCCAAAAGATGTACAATACCTTTTCCCTGGAAAGTGACTAGGCCTAAACTTGTAGGCTATTTATTAAAAACAGAAATATCTACATAGCATTTCAGCTGAAAAGAATGAAAGCAAAAGACATTCAGGAAAGATTAATTTCAGAATGGGGAATATACATTAAATTACCTTTGGATAGTCAGTCGCTGTCTATTTACTGTGTCTTCAAGAAGCTTACAGGTGTCTTTGAAACATGGACACTGCTATTTACATTATTTTAAGAGAGCATCGTTAGAAGAGGCAATTATTTTAGTGGAGTGGATGGAGCTGGCTAGCTGGCCTGCCGGTGATAAGTGAGAAATCAAAGGCAGAGGCTGAGCTCGGAGACAAGCCTCTCTCTGCCTGGGTCTGTGTGGGCAACTACAGAGGTTAATGAATCTGCTAGGCCAGCTATCATCTAGGGAGGGAGAGAGTATCAAAGCACATCACTCTCATAACGTGTTTTTCCTGCTATTTTTTTATCCAGGGTTTAAAGCTGAATTTACTGCCTAGTTATTTTTGTGTGTAGATACTGTCATTTGGATGAGTATTGTTTAGTTAAAAGTATCAAGATTATAAACGCAATGTGCTAGTTTGTGTGTACAGAGCGTTCTGCATTCTTTGTAAGTTCATTTATATTCCCAGGGCCCTGAATGTGGTACCTGAGTGCAATGCCGTCTTTTTAAATGTCACTGTTCTCCACCATCTCCAGATCCTTTTTTTCATTTAACTGTTCCTTTTCTTTTCACTTTTCTCTTTCTCTCTCCTGACACCATCTTCACCCCTGGTGTGTTTCTCTCCGTCTCTCGCTCCCTTTGTGATCTCTCTGTCATCRCACACACCTTCTCTCTATTCACCCTCGCTTCCGTTCCCCGCACCTACATTCTATTTTCCAAAGTGTCATGTACAATCCCTGAGTTTCTGGCTCCAGATCAGTAGAAATGTGTAGTTCATTAGAGCTCCCCCCGTGTAATGTAGAACACTGACATCTTATGTGGAGGCCTGATGATGGCATGACTCACATCACTCGATTGCTTTATAGATACCAGACAGGCTGTGCTGTAAGGAACACTATCATCATACTTCATCTTACAGTAGCAGAAGCTCTAAGTGGTAGAGGCAGACCCCCAGCATGGATCATCACGGCTCTGAGAGCTGGGGTTTTACATGTACCTGTCACTGTTAGTGATACAACATTCAACAATCCTCAGCCCTGTGGATGATAGCTGAAACAACAGATATTTTAAGGCCCTATAAAATCTACGATACAAAGAACGCGGTCGAAATCCAGATATTAAATCGGAATTTAACAAAATAAAAAAATACATTGAACAGTAGGGAATCAACTAAATATATTGAACAGAATGTATCAGTGATTCGTATTTCCTGCAACTTTCTGAAGAGGCAACGAGGACTCCCATTGTCTGTGTATGTGCATCTACCACTTTGTGTAGACGTTAGCGATGATACTAATGAAAAGTCTTCTGGTAGATGAAAACGCATTCCCAAAAACCTTCTCAATTAAATGTTAATTACAAAGTAGCCTATGCTTACCTGGCAGAATGATATCATGATTGTTTACATCAATCCAGTGGGTATTTATCATCACATGTTAGCTACAAAAATACTGCAAAAAAACTGCCTCTTGCTGATGCACACTGGAAATACAGGGTTACTACACGCAAAATCCATTGCCCAATGTTATAGAATGGCGTTGGAATGTATTGCGGCCTCCTGCTATTTTGTGTTTTCTTTCGCTAATCCTAACTTTTTTTGGACATAATGTTTCCGCCATCGTTTCCTATGACCGAAAAGAGCTTCTGGACATCAGAACAGCYATCACTAACCTCTATTTGGATGAAGATTTCTACTTCAACTAGTCGAATGCACAGGGCATACAGCACTGCTCACCCCGGACAAGGCCCTAATCCCCGAGACTCGGAAGAGAAYGAGACGGCGATATAGAGGCGGGCGTGCAGGCACCTTAATGAAGCTACGCCGGTGACGAAATTAAGAACTGTAATATCCTATGTTTCTCGGAAACTTGGCTGAATAAGGACATGGATAATACATATATAATGTAACTGGTTTCTATATGCATTGGCAGGACAGAACGGCAGCGTCGGTTATGCTCAAGGTGGATGGGTGTGTCTTTGTTAACAACAGCTTTTAAGGAAGTCTCGAGGTTCTGCTCRGATGAGTTAGAATACTTCATGATAAGTAGAACATACTACTTACCAAGAGAMTTTTCATCTAGATTTTTCATAGCTGTCTATTTACCACCACAAACCGATGCTGGCACTTGTAGARCYCACTCAATGAGCTGTWTAGYGCCAAAAYCAAACAYGAAAAGCTCATCCAGAGGCGGCACTCTTAGTGGCCAGTGATTTTAATGCAGGAAAACTGAAATCCGTTTCACCTCATTGCTACCAGCAGCTCCTCTGTGCAAATAYAGACGGAAAAACCTCTAAATTACCTCCACGTACAAAGCTCTTCCTGACAGGACGCCCCCAGGTGGTGAGGGTAGGCAACAATACATCCACCACTCTGACCCTCAACACGGGGACCCCTCAGGGGTGTGTGCTTAGTCCCTTCCTGTACTCCCTGTTCACCCACGACTGTGTGGCCGCTCACAACTCCAACACCATCATTAAGTTTGCCGACAGCACGATGGTGGTAGGCCTGACAACCTCTCCCTCTACGTCAGCAAGACAAAGGAGCTGATTGTGGACTACAGGAAACGCCCCCATTCACATTGACATGGCTGTAGTGGAGTGGGTCGAGAGCTTCAAGTTCCTCGATGTCCACACCACTAAGGCTCTATCATGGTCCAAAGACACCAACACAGTCCTGAATAGGGCACGACAAGTCCTCTTCCCCTGAGAAGGCTGAAAAGATTTGGCATAGGCCCTCAGATTCTCAAAAAGTTCTACAGCTGTACAATTGATGCTCCCTGACATCAAGGACCTCTATACCAAGCGGTTTCAGAGGAAGGCCCTAAAAATTGTCAAAGAATCCAGCCACCCAAGTCATAGACTGCTCTCTCTGCTACCTCATGGCAAGAGGTGCTGATGCACCAAGTCTGGAACCAACAAGACCCTGAACAACTTCTACCCCCAAGCCATAAGACTGATCAATAGTTAACCAAATAGCTACCCGGACTACCTGCATTGACCCTTTTTTGCACAAACTTTTTTGGCAGCCTCACATACGCTCCTGCTACTGTTTACTATCTGTTACTTTTATTCCTAGTTATATGTACATACAGTGCATTCAGAAAGTATTCAGACCCCATTTTTTTACGTTACAGCCTTATTCTAAAATGGATAACTCCCCTTGTCTGTGTATGTGCGGTGCGTGAAGAATGAGAGAAACTCCACAAATACAGGTGTGCCAAGCTTGTAGCAATATACCCAAGAAGACTCAAGGCTGTAATCGCTGCCAAAGATGCTTCAACAAAGTACTGAGTAAAGGGTCTGAATACTTGTATTAATGTGATATTTCCATTTTGTATTTGTAATAAATTTGCAAAAATGTATTAAAAAACATGTTTTTTTTGTCATTATGGGGTACTGTGTGTAGATTAATGAGGGGGAAAAAACTATTTAATCAATTTTAGAATAAGGCTGTAACGTAACAAAATGTGAAAAAAGTAAAGGGCTCTGAATACTTTCCGAATGCACTGTATCTAGGAGAAGCCCAAGTCAAGGATGTGGATGGTACTGCTGGGTGTAATGAGAAACGGCGCTGAAGTTTTGGCATCAGAATTATTGCTCCATAATCGGTTGTTCAAAGCCAGTGGGACTTCTTTCACTCTCTCTCTTGCTCTCTGCTACTGGGGAGAACCAACAACGAACACACAGTCCTCATCTGGCCACCATCCCAGCAAATGTTGTCTATCAATTGTTGTCTACCAACTGTTGTCTAACCACCAAAACAAGGGAAAGATCATTTCAAAACTTTCAAACTCATAACCATGTCACAGAATAGAAGCATTTATATTCAGAGGTGGACCTAGTGACTGGTTGCAGTGTTATGAGATATTTAAAAAGCAAGAGAGTGAAAGGGGAAGACTGTTGTGATGGAATTTCATGGGGGTGAGAGTGGAATTTGGATGAGTTGTTGTGGTACAGCAACTTCCAGCCCAGAATATGGATCAGAATAGGAAAATGCAAATGATGTTTGTGTTGTGTAATGGCTTGATTTTGGGCTGTGCTGTGCAGTGTGACTATCAGACTGCAACTTGGAATTATTTGTTATTTGGAGCCTTGAGCGGAATTCCTCCACCTGAGTTCAAATAAGCTGCTGCTGTAGATTCCAATAAGCAAGTTACCACACAGCTCGCCTCGCTCATTAGATCTCAAGGGAATAGATGATATAAATGGTTTATTTCCCATCCCAGCCATGCTTAGTCATTTTTCATACTGTCCAATCAAATAGATATCCATCTCTCCACTTACAGTACAGTGTGGGCTGCAATCCCCTTCCTTTAGGCCATTTTCTCAAGATACCACAAAGAAAATACTAAGATTTAAGAAAAGGTTACATGCAGTGAGAAAGTGGTGAATCTCTATTTGTGTCTCCCATTAGTGATATCTTACAAAACAAAGTTCAAGTGTTGAGGTATTCTGCATTAAGACAATACCACGATGAGCCACCTCCAGCTAGCTTTGATCAACGTACAATAAACTAACTCCACATTTCAAAGGAAGATGAAGACAGGAGTCCTCCCAGGATTTCTCAAGCCTAAAAGATTCCTCTCTATCTTATCCTTCTCTCCTTCATCTGTCATGTCTGTCTTTCTGTTGCAGTTTTTCCAGCAATTATTGAAGTGATTTTTTATTCTATTACTCCAGGCATTTCAGATCTAACTTCTAAAGTCCATTGAGGCCTCTAATTAAAATGTGCAGATAGGGTGTTGATTATTAGACACGCCATCTTTGAATTAGCATTGTTTCCAAATCAATGTCGTCATTCATGTAGGCTTTGATCAAATAAATATACAGACTGTTGTATTGTCAATCATTCACACATTTTCCCTCTAAACCCATATGTGGCATGTCATACAAATGTGTCATCCCGATTCATACAGAAATGTGATCAACAACCACTACAGAGAGCCTATCCATTTAATGACAGTTTACATCACTGCTTTGAATACAAGAAAGCTTTAGGCCTAAATTGAATCAGATCAAGCGTTAACCGCCCATAGCCGACACCCACATGGCTTAATGTTTTTGCAGTGTTTGAGGTGTAACTATTTTGGAGCTGTCAAATCGGTGAACAGCTGCTCTTGATCATTGTCACAAAGCCACACCCGTCCCACTCCTGTTACAAGTTCACAATGACAAAGTGTAGGCTATATAGAAATAATGACCCTCAAATTGAAAATCATCAAACTAAACAATGAGGATTTCTATTAGCCTAATTGAAGTGTAGATTACATCTCACATTCCAGTGTTCGAACTTGTAAGCAAGGCTACATGGGATTTCTCTTAATGGCAATGTCCGCTTTAGGTATAATACCAGTAGCCGCTTGTGGACTCTAACACAGTTCCACCTCCAAAACAACTGCTATGCAGATGTTGACTAAAGCCAATCTGATTGAATAGAGCCCTTCGCCTGCTGCTTCTCCACTTCCCACCATGTAATGCTGAATCAATGCAAAGTGTGTTTTGTGTCTGGCAAATGAAAAATACAAAGGGGTTTGATCAATTTACAAGTGAGATATGACTGAGGGCTTGTAGCTTTCCGGAGTGGGAGACATTGTGTTCTCGGTGTGCACATTTAGTCCAGATATTTAGAGAGGCTATTAAACTAAGACTTGGGAGCGGTGGATTACAAAGAAAGTTAGATAGAAATTTGAAGAAAGGGAATTTGTTTATTGCCTCTATCCAATGTCCTCCGGTATCCTAGTGGAGATTGAATAGGCCTACCACCTGGGAGCTAACAATAAGATAGCAGGAGCACCATGGCCAGCTCCTGTTCTCTGTGTCTCACATTGAATGCAGTTCTGTCTCTCATGAATACTCAAGGTTGATGTGATTTTTGAGGGTAGTGTTTTCTAGGAAGCACCAATTATGTTCCAGCACTTCACTGTGGAAAGTGTACTTTTTGAGGCGTTGCTAGAGTTTGATATTGTGCTACCCACTTGAGTTTTTTGTGACTTTTTGGAGGTAACTCCTAGAACACAATGGTTTGCCATGCTGACTCCGTTGTCTGCCGAGGAAAGACACTTTCACCAGTGTTAGACAGATTTCAAACAGTGTGAGCAGCAGTACACCAGTGGGGTTGTGTGGTTGCTTCCTCTGAGCCTCTGTCACCATGAAGGGGATTAGCTGCAAATTAAAAATGTGTTTAAGAGAGTGTTTAAGAGGATTTGGGCCCAGTTGATAGGCAGATGTGCTGCGATCAGAAAAACTGATGTCTTCATTCTGCTAAAGCTAGTTTACCCATGTGGGGGATTTTAGCCCGTGTTATACATGGAGAGGAGCCAGCTCAGCCCAGGCAGCTTCCCCGCTCTCCTCCCACCCAGGCAGATGTCTGGAAGGAGGCCCATATCTAGCTCCACTTCCATGTGAATTACAGTGGGAAACAGAAGATGTTCTTACTTCAGAATGTGCTACGCTCTTTTGACAGTAGGTTAGCTGATATCCACGTGGGCAAGAGTAAACATTTAATGCAGGCTTACATCCCCGGGGCCACGAATGTGTAAAATGTATGCACGCATGACTGTAAGTCGCTTTGGATAAAAGTGTGTGCTAAATGGCATATATTTAGGGGTTCACAGCGAAGCTGTGAACACACTGTTATTGTCTGAATTCTTATTAACTTTTTTTCTTAACATGGTCAAATGACTCAAGCATAGACTGGTACCTTGTTTTCTAATTTGGCACACAGAAAAGCCATGAGGCCTCGAGGCCGTGAGTAAGACCTAGAGGCCATGAGTAACTTGGTCAAAAAGAATGGCACCAATTGACCTATAACGGGCACTGTTATAAGCAGTCTCACATATACGTCGCCCTGTTTGACCTAAAGACTTGAAACTTGTGTGCATGATGAACAAATTTGTCCATAAGGTCTGTCAGGATTTCCCTCCTAGGACATTTTTGAAAACCTTTGAAAAACATATTCTAATGAAACCTATGTCCAAATACATCTGTTAACTTAGTTTGAGAAACGCTAAGGGATTGGTTAAAGCTAGAATTCTTAATTGAAACAATAACAAAGGGTCACCCCACCTTAATTTTGGTTTAAAAATGCTGTGGGGTGGGCCTGGGGAATGTAACCACTCTCAAATTCATAGACAGAGCTAGCGATGATGACCCTCCATGATTATAGTTTTAACCATCTGTTGAAGCTATACAGTGTTTGATTACATTTACTTATTTTACAAACATTGGAGTAAAACAAACTTATATTTTGGGTTCTGATGGGGAATGACAGTTGAACTAAGCTCATGTGGCATTCACAAGTTATAAGAATCAATGGTTATATATAATTCATTAAGTCCAAAAATGTATCTAAGGGTTCTAGTTTTAAGAGATGGCTGAGTTATTGACGAATCAGGAAATCGGATTTTACGTGTCTATTTACATCTTTTGTACATACATTTACATTTAAGTCATTTAGCAGACGCTCTTATCCAGAGCGACTTACAAATTGGTGCATTCACCTTATGATATCCAGTGGAACAACCACTTTACAATAGTGCATCTAACTCTTTTAAGGGGGAGGGGGGGGTTAGAAGGATTACTTTATCCTATCCTAGGTATTCCTTAAAGAGGTGGGGTTTCAGGTGTCTCCGGAAGGTGGTGATTGACTCCGCTGACCTGGCGTCGTGAGGGAGT